>NW_016816842.1:1125241-1267181 GCF_001698545.2 Rhinopithecus bieti
GGGGGGGGGGGGGGGAAGTTCCCCAGGTGTTTGTAATATGCAGCATAGTTTGAAAACCACTGGTGCAGTATGGTGGTTCTCAAACTTGAGTATACATCAGAATCACCTGGAGGGTGTGCTAAAACACAGTTATTAGGCTCCACTCCCAGAGTTGCTGATTTAGTAGGTCTGGGGTGGGGCCTGAGGATTTGCATTGCTACAAGTTCCCAGGTGAGGCCGATGTTGTTGGTACAGAAACACACGGAGACCTAGGTGAGATTCGGACATTTTCCTGGCCTATTTGGCATTTGTGCCTTCTTTTTGTAACAGCACCTTGACTTGTTTTTTGAGGAACCAGCCCTCCTCCTTTCTCAGGCCACGTTTCTGGGTGTGGCTGACATCTTCCCCTTGTCCACCCTCTGCTCCAAAGATAAGCCCATGACCTGGGTGTGGCCAGGCAGACACAGGGATTGGTTCAGATTTAGCACATGACTCGAGTTTATGCAATAAGCATAAACCTTGAGATCTTAGCAAGAACATCTGAGAAAACAGCAATCTCTTTCTACAAGATTTCTAAGTTGATGGAATGTTAGCCTAAAGCAGCTGGGGGTATTTTGCTATAACAATGCGGGAAGAAGCTCTCTGAGAATGAAGTCAACACAGGAAAAAGATGAGAGAGAGAAAAGAGAGGTAGGTTTCTCACGGTATCATTTGAATAGCTAGAGAGGCTTCTTCCTAAAGCTTTATTCCTAGACTTTACTTGTGCCCGCCCTCGCTTATACATTCCTTTTTGTGTAAGCCAGTTGAATGCCTATTATTTCAGGGTTTGCACATACCTACCCACCCACTCCCAAAGTTCAGGCTAAAAACTCCTAAGCTATAAGCAATATCTTTAAAGTAGTCTTACTTTTCAACTAGGTGACTGAGTCTCATTTATATTTTTGGCAGACTTTGTCTTCGGTGATACCTGCAGCCTAAGTCCATTTTACATGAATAAAGCTGTCTGCCTACCTATGTGACCACTTTATGTCCCACCCTCATTTCCAACAACAGTGAACCCCAAAGAATTCCTGGTATCAGCCTGCAGATGTAGTGGGCCAGGTGTACCACAATGCCAGGCCTGATCTCAGGCACCAGTGTGACTGCCTCTCCCTCCACATTAACCACAGCCTTCAGTAACACTGGACCAAGACCTCAGGCACCTGTCTCTTCCACCAACAGACACATGTCCATCTTTTTTTCCTTTAGGGTTATTCTCTTCAGATGGTCAGGAATAGAATTTTACTAAATCACAATCATTTCCCCACATTTCTTAGCGCTCAGGACAGAAACAGAAGCAATAGCAACCACGCCCCAATTCAGGCCTAGAGATTCATGTGAGATCCTTCTTACTGTGACAAGTACTGAGACCTTTTATGGAACATAGGCTCAGTGAGCCGTGAACATGGTTCCTGGTGAGTGCAGAGGCCAGGCCTTGATCTCCTTAACTCCACTGCAACCATTCCCTTGCCCTCCTTTCCCCACAAGGGTGATTCTCACCTGTAGCACTCACCCCCACGTTTGGATTCTATAAGGTTTTTTCTTTTTTCAGATGGAATCTCACTCTGTCACCCAGGCTGGAGTTCAGGGGCACATCTTGGCTCACTGCAACCCCGCCTTCCAGGTTCAAGTGATTCTCCTGCCTCAGCCTCCTGAGTACCTGGGACTACAGGCAAGCGTCACCACGCCCGGCCAATCTATGGGTTTTAAAAAGCTCTGCAGAGGATTTCAATGTGAAGTCATGGCTGAGAACCACTGACTTTGGGGCCCAAGGCCACTCACACTGTGAATGAGTTCCTGCATTGTAGAGTTTAGGAAACACTTGGACACAAACGGTTTTACTTTCTCAGACTCTGACGATCAGTCCCTTGACCCATTCTTCCACTGCCTGCCATGCTCCCTGGTTGCTAACTGCAGGTTCCTTAATTCTCATCTTCCCTGTGTAGATTTCTGATCTATGAACTGCCTGACTGCTGATACCAGGATGGCTAATCAATGTTCCCAAATTACCAAGCCCTGGCCTCCATTTGTGGCTGTGGCCTAAACATCTAAGATGCTTTCCAAGTACTAATCATTTATTCAACAAATAATTGGTCTTAGAACATTTACTGTTCGCAAGTCACTAAGCTAACCTATATTTGGGAGTTTATAAGGAAAATGTAAATTAAATAAGGTCTGTTCCCTGAGAAAAGACAAAGAACAGGGTGAATTCTAGCAGAAGTTGGTTTAATTTTCTGTGGCAGAAAAAAGAAATGGAAACAGAGCAGTACTGGACATAAGGTAGGTGTTTCTTCTTTATGTGAAAAAGAGGAATTGAGGCAATAGTCATCAGTAACCAGAACACTTCAATTAGAGGAGGTATAATGTATACATTGCTTCTATATTTAATTTGAACTCCAAATATTTTAAACTCCAAATATGTTTTTTTTTTTTTTTGAGGCAGAGTCTTGCTCTGTCATTCAGGCTGAAGTGAAGTGGTATAATCATAGCTCACTATATCCTCAAAATCATGGGCTCCTACCTCAGTCTCTCAAGTAGCTGGGACTACAGGTATGCACCACCACACCTGCCTAATTTTTTTGTTTTATAGAGATGGGGTCTCACTACATTGCCCAGGCTGGTCTTGAACTCTTGGCCTCAAGCAATCATCCTACCTTAGCCTCCCAAAGTGCTGAGACTATAGGCATGAGCCACTGTGTCCAGCCCAAATGTGTTTTTTTTTTTTTTCAAAAGTGTATAATATCTATGTGGGTAACTATTCCCAGGTAATATGTGTTATTTTAACAGTAACATGTACAGAAAAAGTGTGCTTGCCAGAATCATGCATAGTAATTTCTTCTTATCTCTGTTTAGTGTGGTCTAACCACTGCACCACTGCTGGCCCCATGGATACCATCATCCACTTGGTGACAGCTCCTGGACTCTAATGACTGAACCATTACTAAGCTCGGCCCATATGTCTTTACCTACTGGCCTTTAAATGTGTTCGTCTGCACTTGCCCACCTGACACCTGTTTGCCTCTTTCTAGCTGTCTCACTTATCCTCAAGAGAGGCACCAGGTCAGCCTGCAGCCACCCTCTTTTTTTTTTTTTTTTTTTTTTCCAGGAAGTACTACTGATCACTTGCTGGGCTGAACCAGGTTCAAGGTAGGGGGGTGGTTCAGGACATACTGATTTAGACTGTGGGATTACACAGAGGACACAGATGTCTCCCCAGAATGGCCAACATTCCTCTTCTGTGAGGACAGAAAGGAAGAGTTGCTGGCAACAAGGACAGGTTCCTGGATATCTGTACTGAGCAGCCGCCTGAGCTGGCCTGAGCTCAGGGGCAGATGAGCTATTTATCAAAGTGAAAGATGGCTGCAGCTGGAGTTGCTAAAAACAAACCACTCCAGGTTTTATCCACTTCCAAAAACGTTTACCTCTAAGTAGGTCAAAGTGTTCCCAAAGTAGGGCAGTCTATCACATAGATAGAGTGCCAGTCTATCACTCTGAGTTTCAATTAAGGTAAACTTATGATTGCTAAGTGTCCACTATGCGGGATGGCATTTTACTTCTGCCAATGCCACCTTCCGTCCTATAGGCACAAATAGCAGCTCCATGTAGATTCATGGGGTACAATGAAGAGGTTTCTGATGAGTCAAATGGAAAGTGGATTTTGTCTTGATGTAACTCAGGTGAGTTTATTGAGGATTTCCAATAATAGAAAGGATATACATCTGCCAATAATGGAATGTGGATAATGACCTACTCATCCTTCAACCAGTCCAAATAAATGAGAGGTACTTAACCCATACATCCCCAGAGAAGACTTCCTCAGTCAGGACTCCTAGCATCAGAACATGATTCCCCATTCCCCTCAGGTCTTCCTGCTAAAGCTTAAGCCAGTTTCCTCTACCATTCTACATGCTGAGCCTGGTCCTTCACATAAGAACATTGCAGAGGTCCTTGATGCATGATCTGTCCCTCCTTTCTATAAATATTTACTGAGAACTTCTTACATGGCAGCCACTGTTTTAGATGCTGGGGATAGGGCAAGGAACACAATAGACAAAATCCCTGTATTTGTAGGGAGGATTTGCAGAGGAATATTAACAAATATATCAGGTAGTGATAAATGCAATGAAGAAAAGTAAAACAGAGGAGGGAGTATACAGTGTGATGGGAGAGGATGGGAGTTAGGGAAGACCTCTCTAATCAGGTGACATTCAAGCAGAAGGAAGTGTGACAGCAAGACATCCAGGTATCTGAGGATCTGGGGTATCTGGCTTGTTCCAAGCAGAGGGAATAAAAGGTCAGGCCCTGAGGTGAGCATATATATGGCTTGATTGGTGAATGGCTCAGTGAGGCAGGCTGGTCAGGTAACTGGTTGTCAGAATAATGTCCCCCAAAGTTGTCCACATCCTCATCTCCAGAACCTATAAATATGTTACCTTATATGGCAAAAGAGACTTTGCAAATGTGATTCTATTAGGGACCCTGAGGTAGGGGATTATGCTGGATCATTTTGGTGAGGACAGTGTAATCGTGGGTGTTCTTAAAAGCAGAGAACCTTTCCCACTGTGGCCCAGGGGAAAATACTATGGAAGGAGGATCAGAAAGATGCAACACTGCTAGCTTTGAAGATGGAGAAAGTGTGGTGGCCTCTGGAAGCTGGAAGAGGCAAGAGGCAAGAAATAGCTTTTCTCTAACAGCCTACAAAAAGGAATGTGGCCCTGATTGCTGAAACTGATTTTACCCCATGGGGACTCGTGTTGCATTTCCAAACCACAGAACTGTACGATAATAAGTTTGTGTTGTTGTTTGAAGCCACCATGTTCGTGGTAATTTGTTACAGCAGCAACAGGAAATGAATACATAGGAGATGAAGTCAGAGAATAGGCTCCGGAACAGGTTTTGTGGAGCCTCTTTGCAGTCACAGAAAGGACTTCGTTTTACTCGAAGTGAGACAGGAGACACTGGAACATTTTGAGCGGAGAAGGGCCTTCAGCCTGGGCCACCTCCCTGCAGCTGGGGGTGAGCAATGGCAATTATCTATTCACCCTCCTGTGTACAAAGGTCAGGAGCCAGACCTCCTGCGGCCTAGAGGGCCATGTGGAAAGTAAAGCAAGTGGGCACAATCTCAGAATCAAGATTCTGGCTGGAGTCAGTGGACATGGGGAGAAAACAAGACAACCCAGTCCTACCACAGGGGCAAAGAAGGGGGCAGACTGTTCAATAACTGCCTGTAGGGCAGAGGGCTGGTGTTCAGAATGGCAATTAGTAGTAAAAGGAAAGATTTCTCATGCTTGTTTGCAGGGTTTGGGTTAAGGCTGCAGTTTCACCCCCACATAGATCCTCGGTGAGGAGTTGTTCTCAAGGAGCAAGTGACACAGGGAAGGCAGTGTAGCGGTGAGAGGAGGGTCTGACCGCTCTCTCCTGCCCAGCAGCATGAGAATCCTGTTGCTGAGAGCTCCTAGAGCTTTGGCCTGCAAAGGCTGCTCCTCAAGGCCTTTGAGGTCCTCCCATCTCTGCCCTTCCCTGAGCAGACAGGATGGGCACATCCCAAGATCGTCCAGACCACTGCCTTTCCTTCTCTTTTCCCCGAGTCACATTCAGTGCATGTCATTCCTGGGTCCCTGTATTCTTCTAGGGGGAAAGTGCTTTCAGCTTAGCTAGCTGTAAGCAAGAAAACTGTACCATCTTTCCTCTGGGGGAACATTCTGTTCGCTAGGGTAACCTCCTCTCCATCATCTTCAGCTTCTTCTCAGAAAGCAGTCAGTGGCAGCCTTTCTTCTCTGGGATTAAATCCTGAGGCTCTCATTTTAGCTCTGAGCTCCATCAGCTGGTGCATGTGGCTCCAAAGGGCATATTCAAGCTTCCCCCTGACTTCCCCTCTGGATGATAAGGGGCATCATCATCATGTAGATGTCACAGATTCATGGTGGGCACCAGCAGGCATGAAAACATACTGTTGAAATTGGCATTTAACATAAGCAAAGTCACAGCAGGCTGGTTACAAAAAGGAAAAATGCAGGCTCTCTGCAGAGGGACCCAGAGAGACCAGCTCTTTCCCTGGACACCTGCGTCTTCCTGCTTCAGTTCTACTTGGAGGCAGCACGACACTGAGTTGTATTTAGAGAAGGATGTGGCCTGGCCTGACATGTTCCTATTTGAGGCTTTGATTCTAAGCCCTTTCATGTCCTAAATAGTATTAGATGGATGTGGCCACAGGCAGGACATCTCAACCAGAACAAAGTAGGCCTGAGGCAGTTTTCACGAAACTCCTCTCATATACACCCAACACTCACAGTGTCAGCACAACTCCCATCACACAGGTCAGCCCATCTCCATAATGTGGTCCAAATGTTACCTTCAAGTACCACAGAATTAATGGCAGAGAATAGCTCATGGAGAGGTGCCAGAGGTATAAGCCAAGGAAAAACTTGAATTTTTAGCTGAAATATATCAGATATTATCTCAATCCTCTGGGTTAAAGTCAAAAGAAAATTATGAGAGGAATAAGCCATTATTTCTTGGGAAATCACAGAACCAGATGGACCTGCTGTTGGTGGACTGTGGAAAGGACCCAGGGTAGGTTAGGAATAGAGACTGAGGGAAGGGAGCCGGTGCAGATAGGAGGTTATGCTGGGGCCTCTGAAAACCTATGGAGGTGCAGTGGCTCGCACTTGTAGTCCCAGCTACTTGGGGGTTGCTGAGGCAGAAGGATCGCTTGAACCTGGGAGGTCAAGGCTGCAGTGAGCCCTGATCATGCCACTGAACTTCAGCCTGGGCGATAAAGTGAGACCCTGTCTGGGAAAAAAAAAAAGAAAAAAGAAAACCAATGGAAACTAGAAAGAGAACCCTGACCCCTTGAACAATCCTGGGGATGATTCAGGCTGGAAACACCCTGTACTTAGCCCTATAGCGGTATCAGAACTTAGACAAAGAGCAGACAGGGAACTTCACATTTTGACCACCTTTGATGAGGCATAACTGGGCTGGAAAGTCTACCTTGTTGGAGTTTAAGAGCTATTAATCAATTTCTCAGATTTTTTAAAATTAGAATTTTTAGAAATGGAGTCTTGCTCCATTGCCTAGGCTGGAGTACAGTTGTGCAATCATAGCTTACTGCAGCATTGAACTCAAGCCATCCTCTCTCCCATCCCAGGCAGCTAGGACCACAGGTGTGTGATCACATCGGCTTATTTCATAGATTCTAAGTGTCTTATCCAAGGTCATCATCTAGCCAGTGGCCAGGATTCAGACTCAGGTCTTCCACCCCAAGACATTTTTTTGGAGACAGGGTCTCGCTCTGTTGCCCAGGCTGGAGTGCAATGGCTCAATCACAGCTCACTGCAGGCTTGACCTCCTGGGCTCAAGTGATCCTCTTACCTCAACCCTCCAAGTAGCTGGGGCTACAGGCACTCACTACCATGCCTGGCTTTTAAAAAAATTTTCCTAGAGATAGGGTCTCACTCTGTTGCCCAGGCTGGTCTGGAACTCCTGGGCTCAAGTGGTTCTCCTGCCTCAACCTCTGAAAGTGTTGGAATTACAGACAGACCATCTTTTTATAGTCTACTGCATACTGAGGTAAAGACACAGAAAACTTTTGTTTTATCCTAAACAATCAGCCTGTGCACATAATAATAAAACCAACTTCACGGTTTAAAAATCACTTTTACTTAACATTTCCACCCTTGAGTCTCCCAGCAACTCTGTTACATAGGCAATTTTATCTGCTTCCTTTTGCATAAATGTGGAAGCTAAACCCAGGAAGATTAAGTGACTTTCTACTCAAAGTAAGTGGCTTCTCATTCCATACCCTGTCTTCTTCCCAGCCCATCTGATTCCCTGAGAACCAATTTCTCTTCTGTTTTCAAAGATTTGCCAGTACCCTTTTAAGGAAAAAACAGTAGATTACAATACATTAGGTTGGGCCATTTGGAACTGAAATTGCTGACATTCAACCTGTTTTTTTCTTTCTTTCTTTTTTTTTTTTTTTTTTTGAGATAGGGTCTTGCTTTGTCACCCAGACTGGAGTGCAGTGGCACAATCTAGGCTCACTGCAACCTCTGCCTCCCTTCCCACTGCAGCTCTTCCCCCACCCCTACCCCCAGCAGCTGGGACCACAGGTGCATGCGACCATGCCCAGCTAATTTTTTTGTATTTTTGGTAGAGATGGGGTTTCATCATGTTGCCCAGTCTGGTCTAGAACTCCTGAGCTCAAGTGATCCACCTGCCTTGGCCTCCCAAAGTGCTGGGGTTAAAGATGTGAGCCACTGCACCCAGTCTCAACCATTTTTTACTACAAAAAGGAAGATTTCATGTACCCCAAACTAAAACATTCGACCTCAAAATGAAGATATTTATGCTATGCTTATATGCATCAAAAATGGGATACTTTGGCTGGGTGCAGTGGTTCACACCTGTAATCCCAGCACTTTGGAAGGCCAAGGCACACAGATTGCCAGAGCTAAGGAGTTCAAGACCAGCCTGAGCAATGTGGTGAAACCTCATCTCTACAAAAAAATGCAAAAATTAGCTAGGGATGGTGGCAAGAGCCTGTGGTCCCAGCTACTTGCCACTGCACTCCAGCCTCGGCAACAAGGTGAGACCCTGTCTCCAAAATAAAAAATAAAAAATAAAATAAACACAGGATACTTTGGTTAATCCCTTTAGATTAACAAAGGTAATTACCTGATGCGGAGAGAAAAAAAAAAACCCACATTTTTGGAAGTGGAAAGGATCCTAGAGGTAATTCAGAAGACATGAATAAAAGGTAATAAAAATGCTACTTTAGAACAAATGGCAATATGAATGACTGTAGGGAATAACTAGGAAAAAAGGCCAGCCTGTAGAGAGTCTCAGAGTGGAAGGCACTTGCCTGTAAGCTCTATGCCCAGAGAGGACAACAGATCAGGTGTCTGTGAGTGAGAAACCAGGGGATGCCCAAAGTTCAAGGGAAAGGATGGACTCTGAAGTTCTGAAATCCAAGGACGTCGGAAAGGACTATTAATCCATAAACACAAACAATCACTTTAAACAAGTCAGGATTATTTAATTTAATTAAAAACATTTTGTTCTGCTCTAAGCATTTAATAAAAGGATTTATGGAGAAATTGCTAGCTCTTATAGCTTAAGAAAGAAGTGTTTAACATTTTATCTGCAAACTGTATTACTTCTAGATACAGATCAGAAGGAGAGGGAGAATAAGAATTAGCACTGGTGGATTTACACGGGGGGCTCGGACGGGGGAGAATAGAAGGAGACGTGGGTAGAAAGTATTTGGATTTCAGTGCTATATAGGAGGAATATTCTAACCCTTAGAATTACACTAAAATCCAACAGGCTTTCTCTAGAAGTAATAAGCTCCCAGTCCCTAGAAGTGCTCAAGTAATGCACAGCTGACCACTTGTCAAGGACATTGTGGAAGGGGTTTCTTGTATTAGGAAAGAGTGAGCTAGAACACCTTCCACCTGTTTCTCAATTCTAAGATCCCAGGAGCCAAAAGAAGCCAATGTTCTGGAGTGAAATTAAATCTAATCAAGAACCAGTTTTATCCAGTTATAAAAGAGAACGTTTCAACTCTAACTTTTATAATTCTGAAAATGTCAAGGAGCTCCTTTTAGAATCTCTCCATCTATCTTTAAACACACTTTTCTTCAAAAGTATCAGTACTCAAATAAATTACAACATTTCTTATTCAAATGCATTATTTTGGGTTTCAGCTATTCTTACCCAACAGTATTGGAATTTTAAAACACCATACCACACCTTTTCATTGCAAACATACTGTAATTCAGCTATGCTAATATAAAGGAAAATGTTGTGGGCTAGTATGGAAACCTGTTCTCACCCTCATTGATCATACTCCCATGTATACTTTTGCTTCTATGAGGAAGTGAGTTCTGAATCTCAAAGGACTACCTCACATCTAGTCAATTACAGGTACAATCCTATACAAATGAAGAGGATTGAAGGATCATATTTTGCCTCATGAAAAAAATTGAGGTATATGTTAACAAAGCACCCATACATTATGTTAACAAAGCACCATTCTGCAATTGAGGATTGTAGGATGAAGTAAATCGGCAAACTGCAATTTACAACATGTCACTTCATACCTGAAAGGAAATGTTTAGGGAATATTCATCCTCCAATTATTTTTTTAGCCTCCCATAGTGAAGCCATGTTAGGGATTATGCAATAAATGAAAAACCTGAGGGTAGGGCTCCTAATGCAGAATTATACTGAAAAGTAAGAGGTAGAGAGAAACCTTTGGAGGACTCTCCTGGTAGGCAGAGGAGGCTGAACTTTTTGGCATTTTGGCTCCTGGTGGCAGAAAGTGCAGGGAACTTCCATCCTGCAGACAATCTGTTGAACAGGCTGGACTAGCACCAGGGGTTGGCAGGCCGCTATCAGAGCTGGACTGAACGCAGCCTGCTGTCCAGAGTGCTCCTTGGAGTCATTCTGCCCCAGCTGAGGATATCAGAATCTTAATAGTTGGCAAAGCACCCACAGGACAAAATCTGTCCCTGACTGCTGCCACTCCTCCTAGAGAGTGGGGCATTTGGGGCCAGAGGTGAGAGGGAGAGTGGAAAGGTGGGTATTTGTAACTATAATGGGGTTGATGCTCTTTAGATTCAGCTAGACTGGCTAACAAAGGGAGCCAAGTCAGATGGGAGAACAAACTAAAGTGCCTGTCTCAAAGGCTTTCAGACTTGGGAGGGTGTAGAACACAGTGGTAAAGTGAGACCTTGGGAAATGGACAGGCATGAGTTCAAATTTAGGCCCACTGCTTGTCAGCTATATGACTTTCAGTATGTTACCTAATCTCTTTAAGACTCAGTGTCTTTATCTGAGGGATGAGGAAAATGTTATTGTTATTAGCATTAAAGCAACCCAGAACCTGGCCCACGGTAAAGCTCAATAAGTGTCAGGTATTTTTGTGAGTTGGTGACACACTTAACACAAGTGGACAGTATCAAACTTGCCCAACATTCTCAGGCTGTTGGTGGTAATTGCCTTCAGAGCCCAAGTTTTCTCCATGGTTCTCCACCACCTTCCACAGCATGGGGAAGCTGTTCCTGAGGCCAGGTAGGTGGTAACAGTAGAAATCATCAGGAGGCCCCCAGGGAGAGGACTCCTCATGAACAAGCCAGGGGTGCCATGGGCCACTGCCCCTCTCCTCTAGAGCATCTGCTTCTGAGGCTCACGGGGGAAGCCTTGGGCTTGGTTTCATAAGTGGAGAGGTATTTCCTTACAGCTTCTCCAGACCCTCAGCCCCAGCCAGGGAAGAAAGTGCACAGGAAAAGGAACACAGGTGTCCTGTACAGCCAGGTACAGAAGAACCTAGATTGGTTTTTGGAGCCTGGGGCAGAAGTACCCAGGACCAATACTTTTTAAAAAGCCATTCTTGCCATTTTAAAGTGTACAGTTCAGTGGCATTAGGTCCATTCACATTGTCGTGCAACCATCATCACCATCTGTCTCCAGAACATTTTTCATCTTGCAAAACTGAAACTCTGTACCCAATAGGCACTAATTCCCCATTCCCTCCAGCCCCTGCCAATCATCATTCTTTCTACATCTAAAAAGTTGACTACTCAAGGTATTTCATTTAAATGGAATCATATAGTATTTGTCTTTTTGTGTCTGGCTTATTTCACTTATCCTAATGTCCTCAAGGTTCACTCATGTTGTGGCATGTGTTAGAATTTCCTAACTTTCTAAGGCTGAATAGTATCCCATTGTATGTATATATTCCATTCACCTGTTGCTGGACACTGGGGTTGCTTTCACGTTTGACTATTGTGAATAATGCTGCTATGAGCATGGGTGTACAAATTTCTGTTTATGTCCTTGCTTTCAATTCTTTTGGATATATACTCAGATGTTGGATTGCTAGAATGATATGATATGATAACCTTATTTTTACTTTTTTGAGGAATCCCATACTGTTTTGCATGGCAGCTGTACCATTTTGCATTCCCACCAGCAGTGTACAAGGGTTCCAATTTCTCCACATCCTCATCAACACCTGTTATTTTCTGTGTGTGCACATTTTAAACAGTAGCCATCCTTTGCAGTGGCAAGTCATTTTTTAATATTTTTTTAGCAATAATTAGTGATGTTGAATATCTTTTCATGTACTTATTCATCACTGGTATATCTTCTTGGGAGAAATTTCTGTTTAAGTCCTTTGCCCATTTTTAAATGTAGTTTTTTGTTGTTGTTGTTGTTGAGTTGCAGAAGTTCTTTATATAATCTGGATATTAACCCTCAACCCTTCTAATACATCTTTAAGTATCTCCTAAGCTTGACACCCTGGGCATGCCGAGTCCACAAAGCAGTGGTTCTCAACCCTAAGGGAACATCAGAATCACTAAGTTTGTTCTTCTTTTTTTTTTTCCCCTGAGATAGGGTCTCGCTCTTTTGCCCAGGCTGGAGTGCAGTGGCATGAACACAGCTCACTATAGCCTTGAACCCTCAGCCTCAAGCAATCCTCCCATCTCAGCCTCCTGAGTCGCTGGGACTACAGGTGCATGCCACTATGCCTGGCTAATTTTTTTCTTTTTTTTCATGAAGGAACTTAAAAATATACTGATGTCCAGGTCCTTGGCAGCTGGATTAATTGTTCTGGGGTAGGTATGGGGCATCGGTATCTTTAGAAACCTCCTCCAGGTGGTTTCCAAGGTGCATCCAGAGTTGGAAACCACCGCTACAAAGGCTTGCCTCTTGGGAGGTGCTGCCCTCCACCACCTGCTGCTGTGAAAGTGAGAGGGGACTGTGGCAAGGCAGGACTAGGGCTGGAGGGCCCAATCCCAGTGAGAAGGCCTACGATGTCAGGGTGGCAGTAAAGTAGCAGGAAAGGCAGCCCCACCACAATTCTGTCACACAGCCCCACTCTTTTTCACCAACCCCATCATGAATGACACCAAGACACATTAGGAGGAAATAACCAACCACTGCTCCCATAGAAGGCAGAGGAGGGAAGAGCAGAGAGGAGCCCTAGCACTACCAAGAAGCCCAACAGGTGTTGGGAGCCCTGGTCTGCGCCAGCTCGGCCACAGACTCCCTGTGGCTTCCGGGAGGTCACTTTGCTTTCCTGAGCCTGAGTGTTCTCCTGGAAGACAGGAGATCAGGCTAGTGCAGTGGTTCTCAACCCTGACTGCACCTTAGCTTCACCTATGGAACACTTAAAAATACTGACCCCTCAGGCCCCATCCAGAGATTCTGATTCCATTTGTTCTAGGTGGGGTCTGGGCATTGTCATTTGGAAAAGCTCCCAGATGACTCTCATGTGCAGCCAGCGTTAAGAACCCTGTTCTAGTGGATCATCAAGAACCATCCTGTGGCTCTCTTGCCCCCATAGCTGGGGTGATGGTCATGGCCTGAGCACTCACGAGGTACTTAGCCATCACACATAGTCCCTGTTTCACACAGCCTGCGAGAGTGCTGACTTGGTGTTCTCTGCAAATGCTAAGAGGACCAGTTCTCTTATAGGAATTGAAGAGGAATTGATTCCAACCTCCTGACAACAGATGAGACCATTCTGTCCTATTCCACAACCCCCAGAGGAACATTTTATTCTCAATCTAGTTGTGCATAACTTATAAGGTAAAGCACCCACTGGAGACAAATTACTGCTGAGAGAAGAAAAGGCAGTTTGCCAGCAGGCAGCCAGCTGGAATAAGAGAAGGAACAGCTTATTGGGTCTTAGCTAAGGCCAACACTCTGGGCAGACCCCAGAGAGAGAGAAAGGGTTTTGAGGCTGGGCCATGTGCATGACTGCACGTACTTTCAAATGGGGTCTAGTTAAGGGCATAAGGAATGCTCCATGGAGAATGCAGACTTAGGTCCCCCCCCCCTTTTTTTTTGAGACAGGGTTTTACTCTGTCACCCAGGCTGGAGCACAGTGGTGTGATCATGGTTCACTGCAGCCTCAGCCTCCTGGGATCAGGTGATCCTCCCACCTCAGCCTCCCAAGTAGCTGGGACTATATAGGTGCACAACACCCACCTGGCTAATTTTTAAATTTTTTGTAGAGACAGGGTTTCACCATATTGCCCAGGCTGGTCTCAAACTCCAGAGCCTGAGCAATCCACCTGCTTCAGCCTCCCAAAGGGCTGGGATTATAGGAGTGAGCCACTGCGCCTGGCCAACTTAGGTCCTTGACTACCGGGAGTAGAGGACCTCTGTATTCAGAGCTCACATGGGTGAGAAGATAGTAAGACCTCACAGGTTGCCATTTGAAGGCTCAGCATAACTGGCCTAACCTAGGGGAAACAGGAACCAACTTGGAAATGAAAAGAGCCAGGGAAATGGGTGATAGGCACTGCTGGTACCTTTAAGAAGCTATGCTGGTTGGCAGAGTTAGCTGGAAAGTTCTATGACAGCCTCCCTCCCAGTTTTGTCTCTTGCCTCTATTTTCCATTCCTGGTCTGCAGCTCCTATTTTTAGTTAAATCTCCACTAATCTGTCCTATAGTAGAGAGAACCCCCAGTCCTGTGCAGTTCTTACCCTGAATGCTTCCACCTCCCGCCTCGGGATCACAGATTGACTCTGACACTGCTCTCTGATTTTCCACCTTGGGTTTGCTCCTGCCAAGTTGCACATGTGGCAGCCCCAGCAGGGAGGGAGTGCACATTTCGCCCAGCCTCGGGCTAGGAGGCCAGGTCTAGGTCAGGAAGTCTCATCTTCCCTTGAAGCTGAGTCCCTCCTGATGAAAACGACCAACACCTGGGGATCCAAGGAACATTAGCCTTTTGCCGCAAATGAATTGCTGTGCTTGGTTTCCTCTCTGCAGATGGGTCTCTCAACTGGACTTGTGGGAGTGTGTAGTTATTTTGCTGGATAATCTATGGCAAATGATATAATAGCAAAAACTTATCATGACAACTAAGGTGCATTGAATGCCAGGCACTGATGTGTTTTGTCTCTGTTACCTCATTTTACCCTCACAATAATCTAGCTTCTGTGTACCCTGTTCTCTTGGTTAGACTTCAAGTGGAACCAGATTCCTGAGTTTCCTTGATTTTCCTCTTGTGCCTGCAATTTCAAATTCCCAAACAACTTGCTGACATAGTCCCTCCTTACTCCTCAGAGGACAGTGGGGAAAGCAGGCAATGACTAAATTGGGAGTGGAGGGCACGAAGAGAATCAGGGCGGCGATTTTAGCTGACATTTTCTCCTGGTGGGAAAACCCTGGAAGGCTGGATGCAGCACAAACAATGCAGCCTGCTGCTGCCATCTAGTGGAGGAAAGGAAGTCAGGCTTTGGAGGTAGACCAGATGGCACTCCAGACACCAGAGCGTTTCAAACATGTTCTAAGTTTACAGCAATTATCAGGAAGCCTGCAGCAGGTCTCCATGCTGACCCTCATCTCCATCTTCCTCTCCTAGAAATATCTAGCACAGGTCTGCATAGAAGGCATCTCTGCTGCTGATGATCTGGCCAGTTACAAAAATAAGCCCAGAACTACAGCCTGTCTTTGGCTTCCTCAGTGTAAAATGTTTGGCTGCAAGGCCTCTGCCACTTGGACTTCACAAGTCAGTGGATCTCAAACTCAAATGTGCATCACAGCCACCTGGAGGGCTTGTTAAAACACAGACTGTTGGGACCTATCAGTTCTGGAGGAGTGGGGGTTCTGATCATTTTTGTTTCTTTCTTTTTTAAAATCAAATGAAAAAAAATTTTTTTGAGGCAGGACCTTGCTCTGTCACCCAGGCTGGAGTGCAGTGGTGCAAGCATGGTTTACTGCAGTCTTGTCCTCCCAGGCTCAAGTGATCCTCCTATCCCAGCCCCCCACTGAGTAGCTGGGACTACGGGTGTGCGCCACCATGCCTGGCTAAATTTTTTTATTTTTGTAGAGATGGGGGTCTCACTATGTTGCCCAGGCTGGTCTCAAACTCCTGGCCTCAAGCCAGCCTCCCAAAGGGTTGGGATTACAGGTGTGAGCCACTGTACCTGGATTTTTTTTTTAACTTTGATTTTTTATTTTTAGAGGTGGGGTCTTGCTGTCAGCCAGGTTGGAGTGCAGCAATGCAATCATAGCTCACTGCAGCCTCAAACTCCTGGGCTCAACTGATCCTCCTGCCTCACCGTGCCCCGAGTAGTTGGGACTACAAGTGCACACCACCTTGCCCAGCTAATTTTTTTAATTTTTTTTTTTTTTTGAGACAGTCTCGCTCTGTTGCCCAGGCTGGAGTGCAGTGACACAATCTTGGCTCACTGGAACCTCACTGCAACCTCAGCCTCTCGGGTTCAAGTGATTCTCCTGCCTCAGCCTCCCAAGTTGCTGGGACTAGGGGCATGTGCCACCTTGCATTTTTAAATTTTTGTAGAGACAGGGTCTCACTCTGTTGCCCAGGCTGGCACCTGCATTTCTAACAGGTTCCCAGGGCATGCTGATATTACTCATCCAGAGACCACCCCTAAAGAACCACTGTCATGAGGGGTTTAGTCTCCCTGGCATGAGAAAAAGTGAGTAAACAGGCATGTCAAGGGAACACAGAGCTTACATACAATAAAAGCCAAGGCTAGAATACTTTATCTGTTGAAGGCACATAAAGGAGTCATGGACCTCAAACCCTGGCCGGGCTGAGGGCAGGATCAGATCTGACTCAGCTGTGGCTCCTCCTTGGGTGTGCCTGGTGTCTCCAGGTCAGCATGAGAGTACTTGGTGGGGGGTCAGAGAGCCAGAAGTTGCTGTGGAGGGGAGTGGGTCAGTGGAGAAAGGATGAGTCTATGCCATATTTGGCCAAAGGTGGAAGAGGACTTTTCCGAATGTAGTGTGATACGATGAGAAAACCGGAAGAGATCTTAGAGGTTACTTAATTCAACCTTCATCTCTAAGATGAAACTGACTCATGAAGGCTAAATGACCTTCCCAAAGCCACACACAGTTACTTGGTAGCTCTTCCTCTCCCAGTTCCCAACCCATTCACTTCACAATCAGGTCCCAAAGAAACCCCACAGGGTCAAAACGGGTCCACGAGACAGGTCGCTTCCATGGTGGTCTTCAGCTAGAGTCAGGCCAGCGCGCGTGGCCTCCTTGGTCTGTGCCTCCCACCCGCTCTGTTCTCCTACCTTTCACCAAGGGGAAGAAGCAGTCCATCTCCACGCTGCTTCGGGAGTGTGAGATGCACAGGGCGCTGCTGGGGACCAGGCCCTCCAGGGGCGGGCTCCGTTCCGTGGTGCGGACCAGACACCAACCAGGCCGCTCGCTGGGCCGCTCCAGCAGCTCCACCGTCTGCCCCACCTGGATGGTCAGCTCGCTGCTGTGGCCCGCACTGAAGTCCTGGAGGACTACTGTCAGCTCACATCCGCCGGAGAGCTTTGGTGGGTGGTGGTGGAGGGAGTAGAACAGGAGGGCAGGAGGAGGAAGGGGGAGAAATATGGGAGAGGGTTGGTGAGAGGGGACAAAGAAGGTGTGAGAGCAGAGGTAAGGAGGAAGAGAAGGGGGAAAAAGGGGAAAAATGGTGTTTAGGGTGGACAGACGGCAGAAGATGAAAAGGAGAGTTGAGAACAGGAAAGAAAACAAGAAAAAAAATGTAATTAGCACAGTGCTATATTCAATCACTCAGGCTTTCTAGCTGTAGCCACAGTCTGAAGCCTGCCCAGAACCAGGGCTTTGATTCTAATTCCTCTTGCTTCATTAGAGCTCCTTATTCCTTTGCCAAGCTTCGGCTAATTGTGCCGTTAAACCCCTTCCCTGTATGCCCCTTTACTCCTTCCAAGGTTTTACCCTGTGCTCTGTCCCTGCCCTGACTACCACCCTCAGACTCCTATTGTATGGGCATCTATTCTAACTCACCCCTCTCACTAGATTCTCACTAGATGATAGCGGATAATGGAAGAGACAACCTTCCTTCCTTCTAACCCCTGCGACACCTCGCATCCCCACCCCTTACTGGAGCCATCAGCCTAAAACTGAGGCTACGAGGACTACAAAAAGGATGAGACTTCAATTCAAAGGCAGAAGTAAAGCAATGTCTGTCTGGGAGGGGAACAGCCTCCAAGGCTCAGGCACTAGAGACCGGGAGGAAGCATGAGAAGGGAGACGGGCCACTTCTTCCTTAGGAACATACCCCCAGCCCTCATGCTCCACGCCGGCTTTGCTCCACACTGCCGTTTTCCTACTTCACTGATCCTGGTGCAGAACCAATAAAAGGGGTTGACAGGAACAACCCCTACTGCTGAATGCTGGGAGTTCTCACTTTTTTGCCTTGGGGATTTGGCCCCACTTTCCCCCTTTCCTCTGGCTTCATATTTCCATAAGAATCCATTTGGTTATTAGTTTGTCTCATAGAACTAAGTACAGTCTCCCTCTTGGAAGAACAGCTGCACTGAGGGGCAGAGTGACAGGTAGGGAAGGGAAGGAATGAGGAGGATGAGGTCCAGCTTGCTAGCCTGTTATCCTCTAAAGTTCACCCCAAAAGCAGTTTGGAGGCAAAGTCCCTGCACCACTTCCAGGGAACCTACTTCAGTCTGTGCATCTCTGATGTAAGCCTTCAGGGCCCAAATTTTCTGCACCAGTGGCCATATGAATGCACTTGTCCAAATATGTTGTGTAGCCATTTCCCACACATTCTGGGATGCTTCTGCCCAATGGCATACACAGTGAACGTCACAGTGAGTAGAGAATTAACAGTCCCACCAGGACCAAAAGCTCAGCATTCAGGACTGTAAGAAATTTCCAGTAAAGGGACTTCGATTTCAGAGGGGCTTGAAAAGGTTAAAATAATGCATCAGACTGATGTTGGCAATATGCGTCACCCCCAGTCACAGGGCAGGGCGTCTGTGCTAAGCACATTCCCATAGGACTGCCATTGGGATCAGATTAGGAAATCTGCAGGACAGAAGGTAGAAGGTGGAAGGAGACAGAAAGAAATATTTTTCCATTTAACTCTCCTGGTCCCGTTAAATGCACAGTCTTCACTCCCCCACTCTCCTGGTGCTATCCTCCTTAAAAAGATCATATAGAGAAGGATTTTGTGGGATGGAGACCCCTCAAATCTCTAGAGTACTTTTACAGTTAGCAAAACACCTTTACATTAATTATCCACTTGGTCCTCACAATAACCAGGTAGTACTATCATCTCCATCTCATACATCAGGAAATTCAAGCTCAGAAATGTCAACATCAGTGGTTCGGCACTGAGTGTACACAAAAATCATGTAGAGAGCTTATAAAATGAAGATTCCCTAGCAGTTCCTTCTCTTGCTCCACCCCTCAATCACACATCATGATTCAGTAGGCCTGGGTCAGGGCCTGGGAGCGCCTTCCACTGCCCACAGACAGGGTCTCGTTCTGAACCCCAGGCTGGAATGCAGTGGTGCAGTCTTGGCTCACTGCAGCCTCTACCTCTCTGGCTCAAGTGATCCTCCCACCTCAGCCTGCTGAGTGGCTGGGACCACAGGTGTGCACCACCACACCCAGCTAATTTTTAAAATTTTTTGTAGAGACGTGGTCTCATGATGTTTGTCTTGAACTCCTGGGCTCAATTGATCCTCCTGCTTCCGTCTCCCAAAGTGCTGGGATTCAGATCCCAAAGTGCTCTGTAAGAAATACATTTCATATTTTTGACCAGGGAACACTACATGGGAATAGATATATCACTGAAACACAAGCTCAACTCTGACACTCTATTTTATGTTTTTCTCAATTGCTGTTGACATCCCACTAACTTGATTCCACCTCACCAATGGACTATGTAGAATGCCGGCCTAGATGACTGAAATTCTTTCTAACTGAGAGATTCTCTATCACTGAGCTTCTGCATCTCAATGGAGCTGCTCCTCTGTGACAATGCCAGGGGCTCAGGGTTGCTTCTTGAGGCCAAGCTCACACATAGCCGGGGATGCAACTTGCAGCCCTTTCAGGGCAACATGGTTGAGTCCAGGGATGAGTGTAGTCCTTTTGCAGACTGTTAGAGCAGAAGGGGCCTGAAACTCTAGTTGCAAACGGCCCAGCATGGCACCCAGATACAAGACCCACTGCCCCCTGGGGCGGGTTACAATCAGACCCACGGGCTGGACAGAAGAGGGTAAAAAGCCAGGCTTGTGTCTCTACAATTCAAGATACAGTTCCTGGCGAGAAGCCTGGATATGCCACTAGATGGCGGTATTTGCCTTCTGTAGGCTGCCTCGTTCAGACAAAGGAAGAAGCGGAAACAAGATCAATGGGCAATTTCTTCCATGCTCACACGTTATAGACAACCGGGCTCAAGCTTTACATGCAGCCCAAAAGCCATTATGGTTCAAATACAGGATGAATATCCTGGTTCACTTCACCTCAATGGCTTGATCAAAAATATTTACTACACCAGCTCCCTACCCTGGCAAGAAGTGAATTCCAAAGAATGGCCAACAAGGGAGGGTGCTGGGGAAATGGTTTGAGGGGTCAGGCAGAGCTGCTCCTGCAACAGTCCCTTCTCATCCTCTCCTCCAGGGAAGCTGTAGGGTGAGATTCTAAGACCAAAGTTATTCCTGCTCAGAAGATGCTGGGAGCTGAGTAGGCAGCACAGAATCTCAGCATGTATTCAGGTTAGGTTTTTGATTCTTCTCTGATCTTGTACCCCTGCTTCTGGAATCTTCTCTCATCTTATTCCCCTCACTGTATCCTCCCACTCCAGCAGCAAGTCCCTATCTGGCCTTTCATGCCTGAGTCTTGGCCCCCTTCCCGGGAGCTCTCAGATATTTTCTCTGCCTAGTTCCCTAGAACGCTGCCTAAGGCCTGCTAAGCCTTCTTGATGCTAATTGTCTGCCTGGCTTCCCTCCCAAGTGCCTGCTGCTGAGTCACCATCCAACTCCCTGTCCTTACTTTCCCAGTCTCTCTCCTTTCTGGGTCCTCGCCATTCCCAGTGGGGCCTGTTCCCCTGCTGACCAATCCCTGGGTGGACGTGGCCTCCCCACCCTCCACAGGGCTTCCCAGAGGGGCAGAAGGAGCTCCTCCCATCCTCACTTTCCTTCGGCTCCACAGTGATAGCTGTGTTGGCTTCTTTCCAGCATGGACTGCTACATACATAGGGGACATTTCGTAACCACTCTTTGTAACTCCATCTGCATTTTCAAAGTTCTCACTCACATTCACCAGAAATGATCACTTTCATTTATGAATATTTTTACATGATTAATATTTGGAGATTAACTGAACCTCCTTCTTGTATAAACTGTGTGAGCTAGATTGTCCCTGTGAGCTTCCCCATGTTCTGGAAAAGACACGGTTATTCCCTGATGGTTTCCCAATGGCATCCAGAGAGTGAGGACAGGACCCCTGAATAATTGTCCTGTTGTCATTTCAGAGCTTCCATTTGTGCACCTCTGTGTCTCTGCTCCATTCTCCAAGGCAGCATAGCCTCATTTAGGGCATGGGCTCTGCAGCTTCTCACCAGCTGTGTGACCAGGAGCAAGTTACTTCACCTCTTTGTCTCAATTTCTTCATCTGTCAAATGGGGTAATGACAGTACCTACTTCATAGCTTGTTGTGAAGATTAAATGAGATAATATTAAAGCACCTAGGATAGTGCCTTAAGCAGAGAGAGCTAAGTGATTGTCTAAAAAATAAGTTCTGGGCCAGGTGCAGTGGCTTGTGCTTGTAATCCCAGCATTTTGGGAGGCCAAGTGGGGTGGATCACTTGAGGTCAGGAGTTCCAGACCAACCTGGCCAAAATGGTGAAAGCCTGTCTCTACTAAAATTACAAAAAATTAGCCGGGTGTGGTGGGGCATGCCTGTAGTTCCAGCTACTTGGGAGGCCGAGGCAGGAGAACCGTGCAAACCTGGAAGTAGAGGTTGCAGTGAGCCGAGATCATGCCACTGCACTCCAGCCTGGGTGTCACTGTGAGACTCCATCTCAAAAAAAAAGTTCTGGAGGTATTAGTGAATTATTATTTAAATTTGGGAGGAAAGGAGTACAGAAGAAATTTTAAACATCAATTTTGATGGCATGTTGTTTGGTAACAGACTGTATACATGCACATACATTATTATGTAAATGAATCTTTTTTTTTTTTTCTTAAAGTCATCTTCATGGAGTTTTGCCCTAACCAGAAGAACTGACCCTGAGGCTCACTAGGGAAGGTGACTCAGACCTCCCTCAGATCAGCACATACTTTTCCTATTATAATAAAAACAAAGGAATGGTGGGACTGAGGATTTCCTTATGCAAAATCAGGATTCACTCTTGCCTCTTCATTCCACATTGCTTTCTAGGAAGCTTCCCTGTGAAGAAACCACCCCAGAGTCTGATACCTGCCCTCAATACTTGCCAAATGAGCCTTCTGATAACTGTGATTACTGACTTCTGACACTGCTTTGCAGAGTACTTGGATCTGATACTCTTGACAGAGGGGGAGCTGTGCCCAAGAGCACCCATCAGATAAGTCCGACCTCCTCCTCCTCCCCTGGCTGCCCGCCCGCCCGCCAACTTCTTCCATCTGATCATCTGATTCCTCCACAACTCTTAGCCAGCCCGAGGCACCAAGTTCACATAAATTAACATCTACATATGAACAGCCTCACAGGCGGCCAGAGCTGGCTGGCAAAAAAATACAAAGCTGGAGCATATCTACTTGGCACGGTTTCAAGGGCACCATGAGGTCCTGCCAACTCCTGTGCAAAAACTGTCTTTCTCCCCTCCCCCTAACACTCCCTGCACCTGTTGCTAATGCCTGGCATTTCTTCATCAGAAAGTGATTTCATCTAATTAGGTAATGTCCCTTACCATGAAACACCTCAAAGCAGAATATAATGATTCCTTTCCAAATGCAAAAAGATGAGATGCACCACACGAGTTACTTTAAGCATGAAAATGCTCATAATAGCATTTTTTCAAATGAGGAAAATTTTACAACAATAACATCACCCCCCTCCAATACTAAAATATAAAAATCTAACCAGTGGGAAGTGGGTGAGGGTTAAAAAGTTACCTATTGGGTACTATGCTCACTATCTGGGTGACAGGATCATTTGTACCCAAAACCTCAGCATCACACAATATACCTAGGTGACAAAACTGCATGTGTAACCCTTGAATCTAACATGGAAGTTGAAATTATTTTAAAAACCTAACAGGAAGGGAATTACTCACTAAGTGAGTAATTATGCAGCCATTAGATTATTTATAAAACTTTGTAATAGCTTGAAGACTATATAAAGTAAAAAAAAATTTTAAAGGACAAGATGTACAGTTGTATATATAACTGTGTGAACATCATCAACGACTTAGCAACCCTATTGATAGGAAACAAACAGAAAGAAAACTCATGGAAATGTTAACACTGGTATTGTTGGGTGGTGCACTGTGGGTAATTTTCCCTCTGGCTTTCTCATCTCCAGTATTGCTCAGTGTTTCTTACATAAGTGCTGTTTTATAATGAAAGTAATGATAACATCAACAATAACAACCTCTAAAACAAATCGACAAAGGTAATGGGAAAAATGAAAATATTTCAAGGAGGCATAACGCTTTGAGGGGAAAAATGGGGCAGTGATGGACAGTTTCCAATTTTGCTTTAGGGCCACTATAGAAGCTTCAGGAAAGCCCCAAATTGCTGATGATGCTTTAGCATAGCTGCTTCAAATCCTTCCTCTACTAAACCTCTGTCCCTGCCCTGCTATAAAACTCTGAAGGGCTCTCCAGAAACTAGGTTCCTTTAAAAGAGCTTAGTGCTGTGCTTTTATCTTGAATTGATTATAATTTTTTTTAGCAAATGTGTAAAGCAATGTCTGGGCATTTAGGAACATTGTTGTGGAGCTCTGGGATTACATCAATTTGTATGTTGGAAGTCCATGAAGCTGCCAGGTCCAATTAAGAGGCTAAAGCTTACAATTTACTTTATCTTTGCTCGCTGGAACTGTGGCTTCTACTAACTGCAACTGAAGGAGCTATTTGGTTTAGCTGTTTCCCATGGTGCGTAAACGAGCACCATGGTCTCCCGGTCTTGTAGGTCATGTGAACTGCATAGTAATTAATAGTGGGAAGAATGCAGGAGTGGGAATCAGGAGGCCTTGGTGCTGGTACAGGTTTTATCCATGTATGACACTCAGCAAGCCCCTTCCCTTCTTCATACCTAAATTTCCCCATATTTAAGATGAGGAAATTGTACTCCAGGGCCACTTCCAGTTTTAATAATTGATAAATAGAGTAGTTTCTCTATTGACTCTCTGACACAGTGCAACTGAATTTTCTTGAGCACTTACCATTAATGTGTTGCCTTGTTTACTTAAATTATGTGTTACTCTTATCCGATGTAAGATCCAGAAGAGCAGAGCATTCTGTCTTGCTCATGGTCATATCTCTCGAGTTTAGAGCAATGCCTGGCATACAGCAAGTGATAAATATCTGTTGAATGCGCGAGTGAATAAATTCCATGAATTATTGCCTGATATATAACTGAGATGCCTAGTTACAATGTCTGAGAGTTCTCTCCCATTGGCTGCCCACCTATTCCTATTAGTGTCTTGCAGATGACTGTTAATTTTTTATTCTGAGCCCCTTTCAACCAAATTTATCTTGCCCTTTAATCATGTGTCTATATCTCCATGAATTCCTAAACCTGACAAAAATAACATAAGGTGTTAGTGGGGGGAGACATAAATCCACAAGAACAAAGAGAATGGGAGGTAGTGAAGAAGATAACTTATTTATTTATTTACTTATTTATTTATTTTTGAGACAGAGTCTTGCTCTGTCACCCAGGCTGGAGTGCAGTGGCGCGATCTCAGCTCGCTGCAAGCTCCCCCTCCCAGGTTCACGCCATTCTCCTGCCCGGCCGAGAACTTTTTTTTTCTTTAATGACAGAAAGCAGATGCAAGAATGATACTGACTTGGTAGAATGAGAAGAAGAGATTCAAGTTCCTGCCAGTTATCTCTGCCCAACCCTCAGACAGGTCCAGGGAGTGGAAGCACCAGACGGCACTGAGGGTGGAACTACAGGTGGGGCTAAAACAGGAAGACGGGACCCCTAGATCCCTCTTCTATCCTATGTGCACTTTCCCGAAAAATGAAATTCAGTGAAGGCTTAAATGTAGAATGGAGAGATGGCTAGTATCCTCGTCCCTCTTGGATCCCAGAATGCTAGCAGCCACATATAACATGTTAGGGAGATTTTAGAACCATTCATGGGAGAAACCAAGAGATGTACAGATACTCAAATACTGGCCTTTAGAGATCCCTCTCTGCTCCCAAAACCTCCAGTGCCCTGCCAGATCACTTCACAGTGAGAACTTTAAGTCAACAAGTTCCTTTCTTTACACAGAATATGGAGTCAGCCTTTGTGCCTCAGTCATAAATGTGAATATTCAGCTATAGATTACCAGACTTTTCAGAAAACCCCCCCTAACAGAGACCAAAATAAATAAACAGAAAAAGGACCAGGAACTTGGAGGAAACAAAATGCAAGCAGGACAATAAAACATCAGTAACACGATAAAATCCTCAGAAAGATAAGAGAGGATATTGTATCCATGAAAAAAGAACAAGCTGTTACACAAAGGGAAAAAGTTGTAAAATGAGAAAAAGCTCTCAGAAATTAAAATATTATGGCCGAATTGAAACATTTCATAGATGAGTTGCAAGATAATGTCAAGGAAATTTTCCAGAAAATGGAACAACAACACTGAAAAGGGAGAATGTAATCTGAGGGCCTTTTGGTCAAGTTGAGCATGTAGCCTACTAAAAACCCCAACTTAATTCACAGGGGCTTCTCAAACCTCCATCTCCCAAGTCAAGTGGTTCTCTTGCCTCTGCCTCCCAAGTAGCTGGAATTACAGGTGCTTGCTACCAAACCTGGCTAATTTTAGTATTTTTAGTAGAGATGGGGTTTCACCATGTTACCCAGGAGGCCTTGGTGCTGGTGCAGGTTACCCAGGCTGGTCTCGAACTCCTGGGCTGAAGTGATCCTCCCACCTTGGCCTCCCAAAGGGCTGGAATTACAGGCGTGAGCCACGGTGCCTGGCCTCTGCCTGTTCTTCATCTCTGTACTCCCTGTCTAGGCTTCAGAGAACATCTGGACTAGACACTGACTCAAGTTTGGGTGAGAAGGGCAGAGCCATCCTCTCCTCAGGGAAAGAAGGGGCAGTAGTAGCAACTGGTATTTATCCTCCCTTCTATCTTCATCTCATTGCCCCTAGGGAACCCACACAAGCTGTCAACAGAGATGCAGCTAGGAGGATTAACCCCCTGGCAATGAACTTTGCCTCTGCAAAACTGCCCCTCAGCCTGGAGGTAACTGTCCAACTGTCCTGTCTACAAGGAAGCATCTCCTGGCTCCTTTTGCCTAACTGAGGCTGTCTATATTGCTGTTTTGATTGTGCTTGCGCAGGAAGGCATTTCCTGCAACACACCCTATAGCTTGGGAAGGAGAAAAGAGCTCATAGACATGATTCTGAAAATCCCAAGGCTACCTGCAGAAGAGGGAGGAGGTGGCTGCGTGAAACTTGACATAAAAAAGCGCAACTCATGGTTAGAGAGAGATAAGAAGTTATGGGCTTCTCTGAAAGCCCCAGGCATTCCTGCAAATTGTCTACTGTGTGGACTGTGCAACACTGGAAAATTGAACTTCAGAGGAAACCAGGCCAAAGACCAGAGACGATTTTCACGGAAGTGCAAAATGTCATCAAACCTCAATTATTCAGATGTGGGTAACCATTTCCCTTTCTATGGATTACTGGGTCTGGAGCTAGACTGCTTAGGTATGAATCTGTCTCCATCGCTACTAACTGTATTATCTGGAGCAAGTTAATTAGTCTTTCTTTGGCTCATTTTCCTTATTTGTAAAGTAGGAATCATATTAATTTCTGCCATATAGAGTTGTTGGAAGGATTACATTAACACAGGTAAACCCTGACATGCATTACATGCTTAATAAATGTTATCTATTGTTTATCCAGTAATCATAACTTGGCATGCACTCGAGATGTGTTTTCTTGCACTGATGTCTTGTGCTGAGGGAGTAGAAATCCATTTCCAGGGCTGGGTGCAGTGGTTCATGCCTGTAATCCTAGCATGTCAGATCACCTGAGGTCAGGAGTTCAAGACCAGCCTGGTCAACATGGTGAAACCCTGTCTCTACCAAAAATACAAAAATTAGCCAGGCGTGGTGGCACGTGCCTGTAATCCCAGCTACTCAGGAGGCTGAGGCAGGATAATCACTTGAAACTGGGAGGTGGAGGTTGCAGTGAGCAGAGATTGCAGCATTGCACTCCAGCCTGGGTGACAAGAGCGAGACTCCATCTCAAAAAACAAACAAACAAAGAGAAATCAATTTTCAAAGCACCCATAATGACATATATTAAGATAATCTGGCAGACTAGAAAGAAAAAAAAAGTAAACTATTCCCAAACCCAGGGTTCAAAGATTTAGTGCCCTAAATTTAGGCTATAATTTCCCTTTGTAGAGCCATGGATGTGACCTTCTGCTGTTCCTATACTGGGCATCCTAGAGAAACAACAGACTGGAATCAGACTGGGGAAGAGAATTCTTGGAACTGGTTGCCAAATCAGGGTAGATAACACACATTTATTTACACTGTGGTTGTAGGGTGGAGGTTAAGGTATCCACTCACACATAGAAACCTGGCAAAGTAATTCCTGGAAAGAGGCCAAGCTCTCCTCTGGTTGACCAGGAAACTCTGATTGCTCTAATTATTGTTAGGTAACCTGGGGACAGGCAGCCGGTCTTCCAGGACTGGAGATGGGAAGAGGGCACAGGCGGAGCACCTGAGAGGGGAACAATCTGCCTCTGTAAGGGGTCTGGCTGGGAGCAGAGTGCCTTACAGATTGATGTTCAGAAGAAAGAGTACATTCTAAATGTTTTGATTCAGAAAGCAAATACTCCTGGTCACCGTCTCTCAGGCCAGAAGAAATGTCAGCAGACATCTTGTTAATTTTTCATCTTCAGGCAGACTAAGATAATAATTAACATCTGTATGGCCCTTTATAGTTTATAAACTCTTTCATAGACATCATCTGACCCTCATAGATCTCATAAGGTTGGCATTATCATCTGATTTTATAGATGAGGAAATTGAGGCTCAGAGAGGTGAAATGACTAGCTAAAGATTGCATCCTAATAACTAACTGCAAAGGCAGAACTCCAAGCCTAGTGAGTCCAGCCTCCTCATCCATGCACTTCTTATTCTGAGTCAGCTGCTAAGCTCCACAAGCATGAGGCCATCTCCAGCTGTGCTGGCACCACCCCAGACCCAACACATGTGCCCAGCAATGAGTAGAATTGGCAGCAGCAACAGAAAGGGTTCCCAGCATCTTAAAGCATCTTCATGTCAAGTTTTTGCCCTCAGCAAATTACTATTAGGGTTTCCCATTATCCCTGACCTTATCTTCTTCAGTGTAAAGGTAGGCCTTTATCTATGACCGCATACTTTCCATTTGCTCAGGTTAACCCACTTACTGGGTGAGTCCTAATGTGATTTTCTGCTCCCATCAGCTATTGTTGGTTGGTTTTGCTTTGGGACTGACTGCTATCCCATGATTCACCTCTGGTTCATGACATCATGCCTCCTTTATCTCCTCCTCTCACCATCCTCTCTGGATACCAACTATCACGACATGTCCTCTAGACAACACTTTGTACTGTTCCCTTGACCATGTGCATGTGCATGTGCATGGTTTATGATCCAGCTCCATCTTCTTTGTTTTTTTTTTTTTTTTTTTTTTTTTGAGACAGAGTCTTGCTCTGTCATCCAGGCTGGAGTGCAGTGGTGCGATCTCTGCTCACTGCAAGCTCTGCCTCCCGGGTTCACGCCATTCTTGTGCCTCAGCCTCCCGAGTAGCTGGGACTATAGGCGCCCACCACCAGGTCCGGCTAATTTTTTGTATTTTTAGCAGAGATGGAGTTTCACCGTGTTAGCCAGGGTGGTCTTGATCTGACCTCGTGATCCTCCCGCCTTGGCCTCCCAAAGTGCTGGGATTACAGGTGTGAGCCACCGCGCCCGGCCTTAACTTCTTAATTTTCAATTCAGACCAGCTCTCCAGGGACAAAAAGAGCAAAGGCAGAGGTCTAGTGGCACTAAGTAGCCACTAGAGGGAAGCAAAAGCTAGGCTTTTCTAAAGGAAACACGTGCTTGGGTTCCTTGATCAGAAGACTGGTCCCATAGAGACTCACACTACCCTAACTAGGGCAACCACCAGCCCGCAGAGGAAATATAAGACAAAAGAAAATGCATACAGTAGGTGGCATATATTGGGGGCTCAACACGTTTCCTGGGTGAAATTCCTAATTTTAGAAATGAGAAAGCAGAGACTATGGCAAGTAATGGGATCTGATCACAAAACTAGGTAGTGTCAGGGCCCAGTCTTGCAGATTCTCTTTCCCTCATCCTGCACCAGGCCTCTTCCTCTTCCTCCCTCCCGGCTCCCTCCACTATAGCTCAGCCCAGATGAACTACCTGTCCCTCCCAATCTCAAAACATTTTTGGAGAAACCGTAGTCATTTGAGACTCTTTTCTCTACCCCTTATATCTTATCTATCACTTAGTCCTGCAAAGTTATTAAGTCTTTCCTTTGTCTCTTGGAAGCCCCTATGCCCATCCAGGTGTTTATCACCCGCCTCTACATTTCTGCAGGTGTCTCCTCGTTAACTGGTCTCCTCCACTCTCCATTCTCCTCATAACACTCTCTTATTTCAGAATTTACATGGGCTCTGCCACCCTCATCCTGGCATTCAAAGCCCTTTGTAACACTTCCCCACCCACTTCCTCAATCTCAGCGTTCACTACTTGTCTGTGTATTTTATCTGCTTGATCTCTTGAGGCTGCCCCAAATGTGTCCTGGCCATTTCTGCCTTTGGACTTCCGTGGATGGGCAATGTTCCATCTCAGTTGTTTCCCTTTTCCTCTCCAGACCCTGTCTTTCCCATTTTTGGAGGTCAAGTACAACTCTTAATTCCCCACCTCTCTCACATTCTTTGGTAGTGATCTCTACAGTGATGTCCTCTTCCTGGGACTAATTTTGTTCATCCTACACATTTTAACACTGAAGCAGTGAGAAGGACATATTTTGGATGGCTCGTGTGTATATATGTGTATACTATAAAGCTAAAATAAAACAGTATTCCCTATTTGGCTTACTGAATAGTCATTTTTAGAATGGCTTCTAAGTTTTATCACTTTTCTCCTATTTTATGGCATTGTTTCAACAATAAGGCATCCCAGAGCTCTGTGTTTGGCATTAGTCAGAAGGACCCGTGTGTGTGTGTGTGTGTGTGTGTGTGTGTGTGTGTGTGTGTGCGTATTGGCTTCTTGGGGTTTTCTTTCCTTAAAAAAAAAGCCAGTATTTCTTGTCCATAATCTGTGTTTCAGTTGGCAGTGGCAAGATAGAGGAGGCTGAGGGAATTGGTAAGTCTAGGAGGTCACTAGACTACATCATGGTGATTTATAATCTGGGTTTTGAACTCAGTAGCCCTGAGTCTGAATTCAAGTTCCACCACTGACTAGCTGTGTTACTGTAGAAATGTTAAAGATGTAAGTTCTCTTTCTAAGCTTCAGTTCCTTGTCAATAATATTAGAACACTCAGTTCAGTTCCTCACTGAAAAAGATTAAGATAAGTACCAACGTAATAGGGCTGCTGTTTCAATTAAAGATTATCATGCATGGGACCAGGCACGGTGGCTCATGCCTATAATCCCAGTACTTTGGGAGGCTGAGGCAGGCAGATCACCTGAGGTGAGGAGTCTGAGACCAGCCTAGCCAAGATGGTGACACCTCGTCTCTACTAAAAATACAAAAATTAGCCGGGTGTGGTGGCATATGCCTGTAGTCCCTGCTAGTTGGGAGGCTGAGGCAGGAGAATCACTGGAACCCAGCAGGTGGAGGTTGCAGTGAGCTGAGATTGCGCCACTGCTCTCCACCCTGGGCAACAAGAGTGAAACTCCATCTCAAACAAAATAAAACAAAAAGATTATAATGCATGTGAACACTTGATACCTACTTAATGGCTGTTGTTATTATTTGGTGTGATTAAGTCACTGAGGGCACATGGAAGACTCCCTTCTAGACCCTCTGAATGTCCCACGGTCCTGCTGAATGGCTCAGTGGTGCTGAGCAAAGAGGTTTCAGAAGAATTGGACAGTTTTGCCTTCCATTTGATAGCTGTAAGAGATGGGGGCTAGATATTATGGGAGATAATTAAACTGTTGGTCCCATTAGAATATTTGGGCTAGATTTAAGATTTAATAGCTACGGCATAATACAAAGTCAAGATGGCAGACCGTCCAAAAACTGGGAAGAGAGGGTAATTTTATCCTCCTTTAAATGTAAGTCAACCATACCAATATGGATTGAGAGCAGTCAGCTAGTTTCAGAGAAAGCAGAGAAAGTTCTACTTATAAATTTTTACAATTCTTTCTTTCCTGTACCCCTTCCCCTGTAGTTAGCAGTTTGGTAGCTAGAAAGAGCCAGCTTGACTTGAAATATGTCCTGGACAAAATATTATAACAAAGAAGGTGAGCAAGGACTTGGTGATGAAAGCTTAGGCCCTTGGGAACACCAACCACGCTCGCTGAGAGTTCCTTGTGGCAGTGCTTAGATGGACAGCAAATTTCTTTTTATCTTTAGGAAAAAACAGAACCTGGAGGAACACTTGGGCAAGTTATAGAAAACCTGGCAATTACCCCTGTGAGAAGGCTCCTATGCCCCCATTTTAGCAAACAGGGAGAAGAATGAGCTCTTAGCTATGGAGATGGTTAATAGTATCAACCTCACAACATGTTTGGTATATGTAAGAGAAAAAAAAGAGAGTTCCCTGCTTGAGCCCAAAAGTTTGGGGTACATAGGGGTAAGGGGGTGGCTGGGGGGTGGGGAGGGGCACAACCACAACCAGCATCATGATAGGGGAGCCACACTGTGACCATCAGATATCCTTTCTCCCTCCCTGCTCTCCTGGGACTTCAGCTACAGGCAATGTATTGGATTTCAATCTAGAGACAGTCACTCTGGGTACAGGTTGGGCATGGTGGCTCATGTCCTACAACCCTAGCACTTTGGGAGGCCCAGGCAGGAGGATTGCTTCAGGCCAAGAGTTCAAGATCAGCCTAGGCCACACAGCAAGACTCCGCCTCTACAAAAATAAAAAAAAAATTAGTTGGTATGAGCCTGTAGTACCAGCTACTCAGGAGGTTGAGGTGGGGGGATTGCTTGAGCCCTGGAGTTGGAGGCTGCAGTGCCACCGCACTCCAGCCTAGATGACCAAGTGAGACCTTGTCTCTAAAATATACTAAATAAATACAAATTATTTTGACCTGGCACAGTGGATTATACCTTCAATCCCAGCACTTTGAGAAGCCCAGGCAGGAGGATAGCTTGAAGCCAGAAGTTCGAGGCCAGCCTGGGCAACACAGTGAAATCCTTGTCTCTATAAAAATAAATAAATGAAATTTAAAATAAATTAAAATGGAATTTAAAAAAGAGGTACTCCTCTCCCAGTGCTTTGACCACCCGTTCTGGAGGGTTTTGGTCGACTTCAAACAAATTTGGTTTCTGAAAGGAAGAGACTGTGTAGAAAGTTCTCCTTTAAGGCTGACCTCAAGTTCTTTGTTCATTCATTCACTCATTCGTTCACTCAACAAATCTGTGTGAGTATTCTGCCTCTGGATTCATAGCCAGGACAGAATATAGTTCCCAAATACCTGCCAAGCCCACAGACATGTATCCCCAGCATATATGGGCCAGGATGTCTCTGTATTCTTGAAGTTCTCTCACGGCTGAGACCTTCCTAAACTGCATTTTCACCAACCTCTTCCACCTGCTTCTCATCTCCTTGAAAAGGCTTCACTAGACTCTGAGACCTACAAGAGATCCTTCCAAGACACTCCCTACCTCCTTTCAGCTGCATCTAAGATGGATCCACACTGGGCACTGTGAGCTCTAAGACCATCCCCTATATTGTGAGGGTACAAGGTTTCCATGGTGAAGGAGGCATTCGGATTTTGTACTTCTCTATCCCTAACCCCCAACCCAACTTCCACAACAACCCTCTTCTATACTGGAGTCCATATGAAGTCATTGTTAAAATCACCACTGACTGACTGACTGACTGCCTGCCTTCCTTCCTTCCTTCCTTCCTTCCTTCCTTCCTTCCTTCCTCTTTCTTTCTTTCTCTCTCTCTTTCTTTCTTTCTCTTTCTTTCTTTCTTTCTTTCTTTCTTTCTTTCTTTCTTTCTTTCTTTCTTTCTCTTTCTTTCTTTCTTTTCTTTCCTTTCTTTCTTTTTTCTTTCTTTCTCTCTCTCTTTCTTTCTCTCTCTCTCTTTCTCTCTCTCTCTCTCTTTATTGACATAAGGTCTCACTCTGTCACCCAGGCTGGAGTGCACTGGCATGACCACGGTTTATTGCAGCCTTGACCTCCCAGGTTCAAATGATCCTCCCAGCTCAGCCTCCCAAGTAGCTGAGACTACAAGGTACATGCCACCATACCTGGCTAATTTTTTTTTTTTTTTTTTTTTTTGAGAGATGGGGGTCTCACTATGTTGCCAGAGCTGGTTTGGAACTCCTGGGCTCAAATCTGCCCACCTCCCAAATTATAGGGATTACAGGTGTGACTGGCCATATCACTGCCTTTCAATCACTAAGCACTTTGACAAAGTAACAGAGTTGTCAGCAAAAAGGACAACGGTGGTTATCCTCTTTTGAAAATGGCCATTTTATTTAAAAAATGGGATTAGTGGCTAAGTGCCTTCCCTTTCCCATGGTAAGTTACTCTCCAGGTTTTCTAGTTGCTTCTGTTTACATTAAGGGAACTAGAACAAGGGAGACAACTTAGGGGAAAAAATCCTGTGTGTGATCTCTGCTTTCTCAACCATAATGCATCTCTTTTCTCAGTCAGGTGTGGGCAGGGTTATGTTCTAAGCTTGGGCTGAGAGATTTCAGAGTTAAGACAGTTGCTGTCCTTATCTAAAATAATGTCCCTTTAGAGAGGTCTGGGCTCTCTAGGACATCCAAGAAGCTCCATCAAGGTGAGGCTGTGGCATAAAGTCTCAGCCAGCATCCCGTACCTTCCTTAATGGGGACATTGAACAGAGGTTAAATGACACATCCACCCTCACAGCAGGTGGGGCCCAACCCCCTGCCCTGGCCTCTGGGCTGAGGTCATTGAGACCCAGCCCAGAGACTCCATCTCTTGGAGCAAAGGACAGGAAGCAGAGGTCCCTCACTGCCGGGCTCCAGGACAGTCATGTCCCTGTGTGAGCTTCCCACACTGCCTACAGTTGCTGCCAGCAGCAATGAAATGGATTCTTGAAAAAAATCTCAGCATATAAGATTTGAGAAAAGAAAAATACCCTACACATCAGAGAATCTTGAAATTATAGCAAGAAATTTATGATTCATTCCCTAGGCATAAAACTACTGTGTTACAGCCACTACTAATGCCACTGAATTTCCCAGGGTCTACTGTTGACCCTCAGGCTCGCCAGCAAAGGAGGCAGAACGTAAGAGACCTCAATATTTAGAGGGTTTTACATTTCCTATACAAAAAAAGAGCAAATGAAGAGTGAAGAGCTAGCTGCTACAGTAAAAGAGGTAGGATTATTGGTCAGTGTGTAGCAAATCAAATGTAAGGTAATATAGGAATTGTGGGAACCTTCCTGGTATCACATATTCTTAAACGCAACAAGGTCATAGAGAAAAAACATGGATATCACTCCTAGCCTTAACATTTAAGTGGGTTCCCTTTGTGTATAATAAAATCCTAACTCCTTCACAAACATCCTCTAGTACCTGCCTTTCTGATCTCACCTTCTTCCACGGCAACTACAGTCTACAGGCCCAGCCACACAGTGGCTTTGGTCAGCTTCCCTTCTGCCTAGAGCACCCTACCCTCCAGTCCGCATCTGCCAAGTTGCCCTGCCTCTTTAGGATTGAGCTCAAATTCCATACTAACTGATTAATTATCTCATTGATTCATTGAACAATACTTACGAAGTGCTTATTATGTGCCAGGCAGTCCTTTAGGCCCTGGGGATACAGCACTGAACACAACAAACACTTCTGCCTTCATGGAGTCTGTATTCTTGAGGAGGTAATCAAGATAATGGCAAAATAATAAAGATGTTACATAGTGAGATATATAGATGTAGATATATAGATATAGATATAGATATAGTTTTGTTTTGTTTTGAGATGGAGCTCTGTCACCCAGGTTGGAGGGCAGTAGCACAATCTCCTCTCACTGCAACCTCTGCCTCCTGAGTACAAGCGATTCTCCTGTCTCAGCCTCCCGAGTAGCTGGGATTACAGGCACCCACCACCAAGTCCGGCTAATTTTTGTATTTTTAGTTGAGACAGGGTTTTGCCATGTTGCCTAGGCTGGTCTCGAACTCCTGACCTCAGGTAATCCACCTGCCTTGGCCTCCCATAGTGCTGGGATTACAGGCATGAGTCACTGCACCCGGCCCCCTTGTGATAAGTATTAAAGGGAAAAAATAAAGCAGGGAAAGGGTATGAAAAGTGCCAGGGTGCATGTATGGTAGTGGAGTGGTTTGCATATCTTCTGCAAGGCTTTACAAACCGCATGGCTACAGCATTGTTTCCTTCCTTCATGTTCCCAATGCACATGATGGTTTCCTTTATTACAGTATTTAACATAAGCTTAGGTACCTCCATGACAATATTTAATGTAAGCTTCCGTGTTATTTATATTTGGGCTAGTTACATATATGAGTCATGCTCTGTCATGCTCTGCAACTAGAGTTGGAGTACCTAGAGGTTTTGTACCTTCAAACCCTTGCCCCTAGACATGATTTACATAGCATCTGTTCACTCAGTGTTTCCTGAATTGAAAGAAAATTCTGCCCACAGAAGTCAGAATCTAATGCACCCTTGCTTCTGTTTTTCCCTTGTCTTTCTTTTCTTATACTGTTCTCTCCTTGTTTTACCCTTTTGTTTGCATCAGAGGTTTTCTCAATATTATCCTGAGAAGACACCCTTATAAATTAATTTATCTTCTACTAATTACTGCTGAATGAGAATTATCTTTCATCAAGTAATTGAAAAAAATCCTTCTGATTTCTGATGGAAACTCATTTATAAAGAAAATGCCACATTAAAGGAAACCTTCTGTGGTGTTTCGAAAATATGTTCACAAATTTTTTAATACTTCACCCTTTAGGGATTGGTGGAATTGAATTCCTCTCTCCTCTACTTGAGTGTGGGCTGGGTTTAGTGACTGTTTTGAATGTCTAGAATATGGTGGAAGTGTTGATGCGTGACCTCTGAAACTAGGGGAGAAAAGGCATTGCTGCTTCCTCCTTGCTCTCTATTGAATCACTCACTCCGGGGGAAGCCAGCCACCGTGTCATGAGGACATTTAAGCAGCCCTAGAGAGAGGTCCGAAAGGTGAGAAACTGAGGCCGCCTGCCAACAGCCATGTGAGGGAGCCACCCTGGAAACAGATCTAGCCCCAGTCAAACCTCCAGATGACTGCAGCTCCAAGCGACACCTTGACTACCGCCTCACAAGAAACCCTGGGCCAGAAACACCAGGCAAAGCCAATCCTGGATTTCTGACCCACAGAAACTACTACATAATAAATATTGTTTTAAGTCTCTAAGTTTTGAAGTAATTTGTTAGGGAGCAATCGATAATTGAGTGAGTGCTACTCTGGTACCATCAGTGACATTGAGGAAGTTAATTAACCTCTCTAAGCCTTAGTTCCTCATCTGCAAATAAAGGGAGTTTGGGTCGGAGGACTCTGAGGAGTGCCAATGCTAACACCTTATTCTCTCCAAACAAAGCACTCTAGGAATAATGCAGTTTGGGTCAGCTATGTGTAAAGGGTAACAACCTTGAGCTCTCCTGGCTATTTCTGCAGATTCTGACAAGAAGGGGTCATCATCTGAACCCAGAAGTACAAGCTTTGTGCTGGAAAGTGATATTCAATTTATAAAGGGATATCCAAAAATCCTACAAATGGAATATTTTATGCTTTGAGGGACTTACAGGAGGTAATATAATATGCTTTATGTGAGTGTGGTGCCTCATAGTTGACAAAGTGTTTTCATGTGTATCATTTCACTTAACCCTTATAAATCTCCATTTTACAGACAGAAAGCTGAGGCTCAAACTTGCTCCAAGTCACACGGCTACTAAGTTCCAGAGTTGAAAACTGAACCACGAATTCTTTGTTGTTAAATTCTATTTTTCATTACTTTCAGCCGCCTCCCTGATGATTTACTTATTTTATTTTGATTATAATATTAAATTAAGCAGGCCAAGGACATTGTCTAACATGGCCACAAACCCTTCTACAGGAAGCTGCCCTGCTTATAGCTGCTGACAAGGCAGGTCTAAGGCAGTATCTTCTTCTATCACATAACGCCAGTCCATTCTGTGCCCACAGGTGATTGGACTAGGGTGGGCACTTGGCCCATGAAAAGTAACCCTAAAGGCTGACCAGTGAAGTGACACGGGCTGGGGCAAAAAAAGATCTGAGCTATCTTTTTGTTTCTTTTGAGACAGAGTCTCCCTCTGCCACCCAGGCTGGAGTGCAGTGGCACCATCTCGGCTCACTGCAACTCCCACCTCCTGGGTTCAAGCAATTCTCCTGCCTCAGCCTCCTGAGTAACTGGGACTACAGGCGTGCACCACCACGCCTGGCTAATTTTTGCTTTTTTTAGGTAGAAATGGGGTTTCACCACGTTGGCCAGGCTGATCTCGAACTTCTGACCTCAAGTGATCAGAAGTGAAATCCCAAAGTGCTGGGATTGCTGGCGTGAGCTACGGCGCCCAGCTGATCTGGGTTATCCTGAGAGAGCTCTTTTCCAAGCAACCAAATGAATTTAACTAACGTTGGTAGGACTGATGTAAAATTAGCAAAATAAAACTGTGTGGTTATAAAGGTCCAAGAATTATAAGGGTTTTCTTTTTTTTAAATTTTAAATTTTAATTTTTTGAGATAGAGTCTCACTCTGCCACCAAGGCTGGAGCGCAGTGGTGTGATCTTGGCTCACTGCAACCTCCACCTCCTGGGTTCAAGCAATCCTCCTGCCTCAGCCTCCCGAGTAGCTGGGATTACAAGCGTGTGCCACCATGCCTAGCTGATTATTGTATTTTCAGTAGAGACGGGGTTTCACCATGTTGGCCAGGCTGGTCTCAAACTCCTAACCTCAAGTGATCCACCTGCCTCAGCCTCCCAAAGTGCTGGCATTATAGGCGTGAGCCACCACACCCAGCTGAATCATAAGGGTTTTCTAAAACAAAACACATATACACAAAGACCTTCATGAATTCTGACAGTTAGGTAAAAAAAAAAAGACCAAAACAAAACAGTTCTGTCGCCAAAGACTGCTTGTATTTTATGCCACCAAGACACAGGAAATAAGCTCCACTCCCTCACAGAACAAGCCGTGACTGGGAAATAACCAACTGTTTTTCAGTTTTTAAGAAACTGTTCCTAACTGTGCTAAAGAGGTGACAATCAGCACAAAGTAATAGGGAGACCAATTAATACTTACATCGTTCCTTAGCTCTGCTGTGGGGTTTGACAGGTTGACTGGCATGCAGCTAGGGAACAGGATCGTGAACCCCTAAATGTCAGTTGTGATGGACATAAACCACTGCCTCACATAAGGCTTTGTTTTGGTAAGTGGTGCCCATGGAGTGGCCCTTGATCTGCCAAAAAATTGACCTTCAGAGCACCAGGATAGAGAGATACAATGTCAAGAGTTCTGGACTAAAAATGAGGAGCCCTGGATATGATTCCCAGCTCTGTGGCTTGGACAAGCAGCTTTAACTTTCTAAGCCACGGTTATTGCATCTGCAAAACAAAAGGGTTGGACTAAAAGATTTTCAAGGTCCACTCCAGCTCTAAAATTGTGAATATGCATGACTCAGAGTCTCAAACACCTGCGATGGCTACCCACCCAGCTAGCCATTCACCTTGCACCGATGGTAACCATGTTATCATATTACATCTACAAAATCCCAAATGAGAAACCAAGAAACATGGTCTGGCTATAAGACAGATGTCCTTAAAATCAGAACTGTTCCATAAACTACTTTATATATAGACCTGGGCACATGGCTACCGTGACATATATTTTTATTCTAAAAGGGCCTGAATGGGTGACTAAAAATAAAAGAGACTTCTTTGCATAGCTCATTTATCACATATGCGTTTATAATAATTTAAAGTATTAAATGTGGCCAGGTGCAGTAGCTCATACCTGTAATGCTAGCTTCTCGGAGGCCGAGGTGGGCACAATGCTTGAGCGTAGGAGTTTGAGACCAGCCTGGGCAACATACCAAAACCCTGTCTCTATAAAAAATACAAAAATTAACACAAAAATTAGCCGGGTGTGGTGGCAGGCACCTGTAATCCCAGCTACTCGGGAGGCTGAGGCAGGAGAATCACTTGAACCTGGGAGGCGAAGGTTGCAGTGAGACAAGATCGTGCCACTGCACTCTAGCCTGAGTGGCAGAGTGAGACCCTGTCTCAAAAAAAAAAAAAAAAAAAAAAAAAAATAGCTGGCTGTGGTGGTGCCTGCCTATAATCCTGGCTACTGGGGAGGCTGAAGTGGGCAGATCAGTTGAGCCTGGGAGGTCAAGGCCGCAATGAGCTGAGATCACACCACTGCACTCCAGCCTGGGCAACAGAATGAGACCTATCTCAAAAAAACACAAAATGATACAAATATAGTCAAATGTACAAAAATATACACAACTCTGACTCTTGCTCTTTTTTTTTTGTTTTTTCCTCCCTTCCTTCCTTTAAAAGAATCTGGAAAACCCAAGGCTTATCTAGCTTATTTCTCTCAGGTTTTCCTATAAAAACACCAGTGGTAATAGTCCTTTCTTTATTCAGCACCTCACTAAACCTCTGGATGAAGTATCTGCATTCCCCTCTGCTTTGCTTTGTGCTGAGCCCTAGAGCTTGCAGCCTGCCAGGGGTGTGCAGGTGTGTCTGGTGGATCTCAATGAGATGGATGCTCAGCTGCTGCAAAAGTTAGATAATTATTGTCATGCTCATCCTTCCTAATGGAACAATGGTCGATGTTTTAAAGCTTCCAGCCTTCTACCTCTCAGATGGGAGAGGATTTAGACCTTTGTGGTCTATCTCCCTCAGAGGATCAATGCATTTTGGAGAGAAGATCTATCAGTCCCCAGAAGGCACAGAAAGCCTAAGTGCACGTGGGAGGTTTGCACTGCATTTTAATATCTCTGAAACAGGGTGGTAAGTAGATTTTTCCTCTAAAACCCTCTCAATACCCATTTTAGAGCATTTCCTGAAATCCCCATCTGACTGCTTCCCTCGGCTCCCCTTCATCTGGCAGGCTACCGATCACGTCCCCATAGTTGCATCTTTGGGAGGGACATGCGCAGCCGTCAGGGCTGCACAGATCTCAGTGGCACTCTCACAGTGAACTGCATCAGCCCCCCAGCACAGTAGAAATGGCAGGAGGAGCACTGGACTATAAGTCAAGAGTCTGGATGGCTATCTAGTTCTGCCCCTATGTGGACAGTGATCTCCGGCAAGCCACTGACTGTCTCCGGACCTATTTCTTCATCTACAAAACAAATTTTCAAAAAAAGACCTAAAAGTATTCTTAAGATCTAACTTTGTGTTCCAATTTGCAGCTTTCCCCAGGCAGAATCACAAGGTGGAGATGCCAGGACTCAGCCTGAGTGTGGGGGAGAGTTGCTCCAGCCAATCTGAGCTCTGTGGCCTTTTGGGGCCCCACTATTCGCTCTGCTACAGGGTTGTCATTCTGAAAGGTATTCTGCTTAAAGCTCCACATTCATCTTTAATGTTACGACGCCCTTGTGAAAGAAGTAAGGGGAAAGGTCTATCTCCCTCCCGCTCCACCAGACAATATCCCTCGGGTTATCATTTCAGTTTCTCTTTGTACAAGTGTCTCTATGGAAAATTATCTTCTCTTCTTTTAGTGTCATTGTGCCCCAGAATACTCAGCACTGCTTTAAAAACTCATCCAAATGTCAGCCACCTTATTCACAGTCACACACATAACCTTCTCCTCTGACCAACAACTACCGCCCAATGATAACTTCTTCCTAACGACTTAACTGAGACAAATAGTGATCCTCTCTCCTCCCCATCTCTTGCATCCTGTCTCTGTCTCTGCCTCTGTTTCTCTCTCTCTCTCTCTCTCTCTCTCTCTCTCTCTCTCTCTCTCTCTCTCACACACACACACACACACACACACACACACACACTCTTTGGCTCTTCAATATCACCTTCCTTGGTTCCTATATCAAGGTCACTCAAAATCATCCTGCTGTGCTGAAAGAAGGCAGTGGTGAGAGAAGGTACATATGTTTTTGCCTCATGGTATATATACTTGTATTGTCAAAAGCTAAAATGTTCTTTAATCTAATACATTTGCCCTTTTGCTTTTGTCAACAATGTGAAGACAAATTCACTTCCAACACGTCAGTGGGGACTTCGAGGTTTCTCACAATTCTTTTGTTTGTTTCTTTTTCGATTCCTTACCACATTATCCTCTTCTAAACCCTTTACATTCTTTACAAACTAACAAACATTTCATGAACAGAAGCTTTGCTCACTACTTTCTGAGAAGACAGAGGTCATAGAATGCGAGCAGGCTCATCTTCCTTCTTCTCCTATTCCTCTACTGACCAGAGAACCAGGTCCAAATCCCTCAGCATACCACATAAGGCTTCTCAGATCAACCTCTCAGTCTTTCCTACTCAGCTGCTACCTAGACGGACCCTGCACTCCAAATCACACCTATGCTTTCTGATTCTCAGACAGAGCCAACATTTCCCCAACTCCCTCACCTTTATTTATGATGTTTTCTCAGCCTGGAATAGTTTCTTCCTTCCTTTCCCAAACCACACCTCTGTCATCTTCTGGAAATCCTTTTCTATCTTCAAGGCCAGTTCAAAGGCCACCTCATCCGTGAATCCCCTCCATCAGCAGCTCCTGTCTGCACCATCACCACCAGCAGTTCCCAGTAACATCTCCCTACCTTTTCACTCAGCAGAATGATATTTGTATCTCTATTCCAGCACATTTTTTGCCTTGGATGGTATTTGTCTACATTCCTGTGCCTTCCACTGGATTGAAAGTATCTTCACCACAGAGACTGTGTGGTTTTAAAACATTTCTCTTGGCTGGGCATGGTGGCTCACACCTGTAATCCCAGTACTTTTGGAGGCCAAGGCGGGTGGATCACCTTAGGTAGGGAGTTCAAGACCAGCCTGGCCAACATGGTGAAACCCCATCTCTACTAAAAATACAAAAATTAGCTGGGTGTAGTGGCGCCCGCCTGTAGTCCCAGATACTCGGGAGGCTGAGGCACAGGAATTGCTTGAACCCGGGAGGTGGAGGTTGCAGTGAGCCGAGATCGTGCCACTGCCCTCCAGCCTGGGTGACAGAGTGAGACTCTGCCTTAAAAAAAAAAAATTATCTTATGGAGTAGGTTTTCAATTATTGTCAACTGGAGTTTGCTGAAGTACATGGAAAGTGCTGTACTTCGCCTCATCATAAATTTGAAACTTCTACATCCCTGCATCCTTCATGTGGATTCTCTTATGTTTACTTTTTAAATTTCACATCTTTTTTAGCGTTTTAATTAAACTCTCTCAAGTCCTTTCAGAATAAGTGTAGAGTGTATATTTTAAATGCCTTATAACTTTGGGCTTTTCATTGTGGCATCTTTGGTTTTGAGGAAAATGTCTCATAACTCTTTAAAAATTGATCTGTCTTAAAATATATTTTAAATGTTAAAAAGGGCTGGGCACGGTGGCTCAAGCCTGTAATCCCAGCACTTTGGGAGGCCCAGACGGGCGGATCACGAGGTCAGGAGATCGAGACCATCCTGGCTAACACGGTGAAACCCCGTCTCTACTAAAAAATACAAAACCTAGCCGGGCGAGGTGGCGGGTGCCTGTAGTCCCAGCTACTCGGGAGGCTGAGGCAGGAGAATGGCGTGAACCTGGGAGGTGGAGCTTGCAGTGAGCTAAGATCCGGACACTGCACTCCAGCCCGGGTGACAGAGTGAGACTCCGTCTCAAAAAAAACAACAACAAAAAAAAGTTAAAAAGGAAAAATACAATGCTTCTTTATGATATACAGAATAAGTTAGGAGTTATGAGTCTCAAGGATACCTTTGCTATACATTAATACTCTTCTGCACAAGCTAAGTAACATCTTTTTCTGTACAAAGTAAGTACACAATGTGGAGGAGGAAACTAATTAGATATGTACAAGGGATTGCTACTAGCTATTTTTCTGGTAATACGAAATAGTATGGAGGCTGGACATGGTGGCTCAAGCCTGTAATCCCAGCACTTTGGGAGGCTGAGGTGGGCGAATCATCTGAGTTCAGGAGTTCACGACCAGCCTGGCCAACATGGCAAAACCCCATCTCTACTAAAAATACAAAAATTAGCCAGACGTGGTGGCTTATGCCTGTAATCCCAGCTACTCGGGAGGCTGAGGCAGGAGAATCACTTGAACCCGGGAGGCAGAGGTTGCAGTGAGCTGAGATTGCACCATTGCACTCCAGCCTGGGTGACAAGAGTGAAACGCCATCTCAAACAAACAAACAAACAAAAGAGTATGGAGGGCAAAGACTTCCAAGTGCCTCCCAGAGCCCATTGTGCCCTTATTTCTTAGTAATGAAGACTCATTTTGGGTGGCTTGGGGAGATACATTGTTACCCAGTAAAAGACTACATTTCCCTGGTTCCCTTGCAGCTATTGCAGCCATATTATCATGCTCTGGTGAATGGGATGTAACTCTTAGTGCTTGTTGCAATGGTCTTTTTAATATGGGGGATGGTACATATTCCCTTTTGCACAGCCTGCTCCCTGGAACACCATCCATCTAGGATATGAGAATTAGACTAAACCGTGGGAATGGTGAAGGAATCAGTTAGAAGGAGCCGGGCGCCTGAGGACTTTGTGGATCTTCTTTACCAGTCCTAGATCGCTTACCTGCAGTTGTCTGTTATGTGAAAGAAAAATAAACTTCTCTCTTATTTAAGCCAGTGTCACCTGGGGCTTTTCTTTTGTGTGCAGCCAAGCCTTCTGATCCTGATATAGATGACAGAGTCCTATGAAGGTAGACAAGGGAAGGTTGGAGATGTTTTTTAATCTCCGTGTTTTTCTATTCTGATCAGAAGAGAAAAGAAAATTCAAAAGCAGCTTGGATCAAAGAACCATATCTCATTGACAAAGCAGACAGAGAGTGAGGGGAATGCCAGAGAGCTAATTATCAGTGCTCAGCCAACAGCAATGCCTGCGACACGCCTGCTCTGAAACGCAAGTGACCAGACAGATTGAAGCAGACTGAAGGGGCACGTTTTCATATCAGGTCGTGCTGTAGCACTCTTGGAAAACTCAAGTACAGCTGGTATAAGCAGAGCCCAGAAAGCCTCTGTCTAAAAGAAAAGATGAGAAACAAGCCGTAAATTGGTGTAAGAAGTGAATACAGGGAAAACTTGGAGTGACTGATGATGACTGAGTTTTGTTAGCATTATCTCTACACAATTTTTTCCCAAATTTATTTCATTTGATATATTTTAATATATTCAAGAGTGTTTACAAGTTGCTGGTGTTTAAAAAAAAAAAAAAAAAACTTTTTATAGGAAATATCCCCCCATCCACCTCATTGACTATACAATCATGTACTGTTTTTTAATTTTAATTTTTATATTTTTTGAGTCAGGGTCTCACAGACAGAAACAGAGCCATGTTTAGTTTAGGATTTATTATTCCCCACTACTCAGGTAAGACCCTTCTGAGTACTCTTTCTGATTCCTGGGAATTTGAGATTTTTTCACTCTGCCTGGGAACAGGCATTCCACCTCTCCCTGCACTGACATCTGGAAACTCAAAGCAGTAAGCTGGGGTATTTGTAGGGTTCGGTTGGTTTGCTTATTGTCTCTCAGGGATCACACTGTCCTTGTTGTCTCATGTCCAGTGTCGTGAAAATTATTGTTTCTTATATTTTGCCCATTAAAAAAATTGTTTCAGGCTGGGAAGTAAATCTGGTTCTTACTTCTCTATCTTGGCTAGAAGTAGACACCTCATATCTTCCTTCCTTCCCACAACTTCCTCTCCTTCCAATTTGCTTATTCAGGTACTCAGACCTTTCGAGCCCTTTACTTTCTCCCAATCCATCAATACTCTCTCTTCATCGCTTTCCTTCATATGTAGCTTAGATGGCAAGACTCATTTTTATTTTTTGTTTTATTTTATTTTATTTTACTTTAAGTTCTGGGATACACGTGCAGAATGTGTAGGTTTCTTACATAAGTATACGTGTGCCATGGTGGTTTACTGCACCTGTCAACCCATCATCTAGGTTTTAAGCCCTCTGTGTATTAACTATTTGTCCTAATGCTCTCCCTCCCCTAGCCCCCCATGCCCTGACTGGCCCCAGTGTGTGTTGTTACCCCTCCTGTGCCCATGTGTTCTCATTGTTCAACTCCCATTTATGAGTGAGAACATGTGGTGTTTGGTTTTCTGATAAACGAACCAATTTTAACTAAAGTTCATACAATATTCAGATTCCCTGTTTTTACTTAATACTCTTTTTCTCTTCCAGAATCCCATTCAGGATGCCATATTACATTTAGTATGTCATCTTAGAATCTTCTTGGGTGTGACAGTATTTCAGGATTTCCTTGCTTTTGAATATATTGAGTTTTGGTAAGGTCTTTCATAAAATATTTCTCAATTGGAATGTATCTGTGTTTTTCTCATGAGTAGACTGGGGTTATGGATTTGGGGAGGAAGACCACCGCCACATCATATCAAGTGTGCGTGCTATCAACATGACTTCTCACTGTTGATGTTTGACGGAGGTAACCTGTTGATGATAACCTGACTGAGGTAGTGTTTGCCAGATTTCTCCACTGTGAAGTTACCTTTCCCTCCCTTTCACACTGTACGCTTTAAAAATGAGTTACTATACACAGGCCAGAGTTAAAGAGTGGGGAATTATGCTTCACCTCTTGGAGAGTAAAGCGCATGGCTCATTTTAGTAAGGTTCTTGCCAGTGTCCTTAATGTCCTTGGACCTTTCCACTCACTTAACCCAGCTGATTACATGACATATGCTCAACAGTTTTTTGTTTTGTTTTGTTTTGACACAGGGTCTCACTTCTCCCATCACCTGGGCTGGAGTGCAGTGGTGCGATGTTGGCTCACTGCAGCCTCAACTTCCCAAACTCAGGTGACCTTCCCACCTCAGCCTCCTGAGAAGCTGGAACTACAGGTGTGCTCCACCACGCCAGGCTAATTTTTTTTTTTTTTTTTTTTTGTATTTTTAGTAGAGATGGGGTTTTGCCATGTTGCCCAGGCTGGTCTCAAACTCCTGGGCTCAAGCAGTCTGCTCATCTCAGCTTCCTAAAGTGCTAGGACTATAGGCCTGAGCCACCGCACCTGGCCTTGCTCGATATATTTTTAAATGAATGGTTAAATAAATGAAAGAGAAAATAGAGCATATATGTTAATTTCTGAAAACATCTTTGCCTATATTTCAAGCTAAATAATTTTTAAATTGTTTTTTATTTTAATTTTTAGTAGACAGAAGATCTTGCTATGTTGCCCAGGCTGCTCTTGAACTCCTGGACTCCAGTGATCCTACCACCTTGGCCTCTCAAACTGTTGGGATTACAGGCATGAGCTACCATGCCCAGCCATAAATAATTTTTAAAAAATTACTATTTTACAGTATCTATGTCTCTTTTATCAGTATAGATAATAATTATGTATATAATTATATACAAAATTAGGTTATTATTTATATATAAATATGTTTTCTCCAATTCAACATTACTTAGGATGTGTATTTGTTTATTTTTTTCCCCATAAAAGTCATGGAATTATTGGTAAGAACTAAGCAAATAATAGGAAAGTATATGATTAAAAAAAGAAGGAAATTTAGGAATCAGTTTCTATTACTTTCCATTGTTACAGATTAGGAAACAGTTTTTTTTTTCTTTTGTTTTGTTTTGGAGACAGTGTCTTCCTCTGTCACCAGGAGTGCAGCGGTGGGATCTCAGCTTACTGCAACCTCCGTCTCTCAAGCAATTTTCCTGCCTCAGCTGCCTGAGTAGCTGGGACTACAGATGTGTGCGACCCCGCCTAGCTAATTTTTTGTATTTTTGGTAGAGACGGGGTTTCACCATGTTGGCCAGGCTGGTCCCGAACTCCTGACCTCAAGTGATTCACCCACCTCAGCCTCCCAGCATGCTGGGATTACAGGTGTGAGTCACCATGCCCAACCTAGGAAAAAGGTTTGGATAAGAGATGATTGGGCTAACACATTTTTCAAAGCTCATATAGCTGATCAATAGCAGAATTAGGATCAAAGCTAAATTTCCTGATTCCAACCCAGTGTTCCACGCCATTACAGTGCTACATTTTCTTCCCCAGGTCTGCTTGTGTCCATTACTCTGTTTGCAGATAATCCGAATGTGTTTTACAGTCGAATTTGCCCTGGCAATGATACCACAAGCTACATAATAATGGAGTAACTATGTGATTTCTAGAGCAATGTCATGCAATCTTATAGCATTACTTACAAGAGGTGACATGACACATGTGGTATGTTCTTACACTTATGTAAAACATGCTTTGCAACATTGGTCAGTGACTCTGCTATTGGGGATTCAGTAAGTTCACTTCCCTACCATGCATCGTCTACTGTGTAGAGAACCTTATGCCAGATGCTAATAGAGAACTCCACTGCTTAGCATATGAATAATGTAATAAATTAAGCTCTAAGAGAAGAGCTCATGTCCCACTAGACTCATCAGGCCATTATACCCTAAAAATTGGTTCCCTAAGTCTGGAAAAAGTTCCAAGAAGAACAAGGTTTCTTACCTTTATATTTTAATTAAATATAAGCATTACCACTGACCCCTGTATATGGCACCTAATGTTCATGGACAGGGGTGAGTAGAAATTAGGGTAGTAGGATTGATATGGTTTGATTGATATGGTGTCCCTGCCCAAATCTCATGTTGAATTATAATCTCCAATGTTGGAGGTGGGGCCTGGTGGGACGTGATTGGATCGGGGAGGTGTTTCTCATGAATGGTTGAGCACCATCCCCTTGGTGCTGTTCTTGTGATAGTGAATAAGTTCTGTGAGATTTGGTTGTTTAAAAGTGGGTGGCACCTCCCCCCTCACTCTCTCTCTTCCTCCTGTTCCTGCCATGTAAGTTTCCTGAGGCCTCCCTAGAAGCCCAGCAGATGAGAGCATCATGCTTCCTGTACAGCCTGTGGAACCATGAGCCGATTAAACTTCTTTTCTTTATAAATTACCCAGTCTCTGGTATTTCTTTACAGCAATGTGAGAATGGACTAATACAAAGATTAACAGAAAGCAAACCACGAGCTAAACATAAATAACACTACTTCAATGTGTAAGTTTGAAATCCACATACACAAATCTGTTGAGTAGAGCCAAAATTTGAAAATCTATTTGAGTTAAAGCCAAAATACAAATATTGGAGTCCAGATGTAAATTATCTGCAAGTATGATTTGATGTTAACTGTTAAGGTAGTCATTCTGACACTCACCAAATATTTACACCTTCTGGATATATAACTTAATTGCTTTTCCTGGACTCCTTGTGATTGAGAAGGACCATGTGACTAGTTCTGGTCATTGGTGTTGAGTTATTTCCAGGTTGGAGCATTTAATTGTGGGAGTAAGAGCATTCAGAATTATCTTTCTGTCTGGGATGGTAACTGGCAACTTTAGAAGTTGGTTCATCAGCCAGAGAGTCCCTGAGGGCCTATAATGAACACAGCCCCCTGCTATGGATAAAACTATGTTACAACCATGTAGTGTTAACAAGAAGTAAGTCCTTGTTGTTTAAAGCCACCAATATTTTCAGAGTTGTTACCATAGCAAAACTTGGCTTATCCTGACAGATATATTCACTTTTGTTCTCAACTGATTTGTCTTGGGGATGAGTATTGGTAGGAGTCTGGGAACTTGAACTTTGAAACAGTGGCAGGAAAAATAAAGTCAAGAAAGGGAGAGAGTTATAATGGGACCATACTAAGACAAATACAAACTGAACACAATTATAGCCGACTTACTGGATTTTATTATTGTTGTTACTACTATCATGATTATTACTAGTAGTTCTTAAAACACCCTGGCTTGTAATCCTAGCCCTTCGGGAGGCCGAGGATTACCTGAGGTCAGCAGTTTGAGACTAGCCTGGGAAACAGTAGGACCCCATTTCTACAAAATTACAAAAATTAGCTAAATGTGATGGTACATGTCCGTAGTCCCAGCTACTCAAGAGGCTGAGGCAGGAGGATCACTTGAGCCCAGGAAGTCAAGGCTGCAGTGAGCTATGATCACACCACTGCACTCCAGCCTGGGCAACAAATAAACAAACAAAAACAACCTGAAGATGACTGCCATTACATCCAATGACTCATCTTCGGTGTTGGATAGAGATAAAAAGGGAGGCAAGATCATTCTAACTTTTGGGCCTCTCAGGATAATGCAATAGCTATTCCTATCCTACATGGTATGAATTCTGTTCCCTGAGTATTGATATTTTATCTCTCCCAAATGGACTATATGATTCTTCTAATTAAGGATATTTTCTTTTCTTTTAATGTATTTTTGGAACAGTCCTAAAGCTCATTAAAATCAAGCTGAAGACCAGCTTCACTTGCAACCAGGGAATTGGCATTAGACGCCACTGTTGACCATTTCTTGGGCTGACTCACAATAGATGGATTGATTCTTACATTTTCATTTCTGGAGCTTCAGGAATGTTGAATGAGATGGGGGTGGGGTAGGGCAGAGAGAAGTGCATTTGCAATCAGCAGTCTTTGAGACTTCAGTCTTTCTCACTGGTAACCAACTCAGTGAAGCAAACCAAATGAGGGACATTTTTCAAATCTGACTTCTCATAGCAGTTGTTTCTTTCTTTTTTATTTGACATGTGCCCTGTTGGATTGATTCTCTTATTCATTGTTCTTGGCCCTTGATGCTTTCTTTTTTCTATCTTCCCATTTCCCATTCTTAATTAGAAATGATCTACAGGGCCCCAGAAGTTAAATAGTGCATTTAAAAGCTCATTGCACAATAAAACTGTTGAGAGAAGAGTTGGTATTTATTGGAATTATTTGAATTGTCAGTGACCAAACCACCCTGTAGTTCCCATATCTGGCTGTGCACCTGGGTTCTACTGTCCACTTTGATTATGGCCTTAGAGCTTCTTTGCTACCTGAAAACCTAGCAAAGAAGCTCCAAGGCTATAATTTGCTAGGTTTAACAGGCCCTACCTGTTAAACGATCCTGGCCCTCGATTCTGGATTTGAGTTTTGCCTACCAGATCATGCATCGGACCTGTCTTCTACTCTTGCATTATCAAGAACTGGAAATCAAGTAGCATGCTCCTTGTTTTTGTCAAGTATAACATCATTCTAAAGAACTTCCTACTCTTCAGCACTGCAACAGGGGAGGTCCTCATCTACCAGTCTTGTTGCACTAAAGATGGGAAGTTTTTCTCTCTGTGTTTCTGTACACTAAGGAGACTGCACTTGCTGTACATGCTATGTAATTGTAGCTGCATTATCTACAATGTGTCAGATACTAGCACTGGTACTGGGGATATCGCAGTGAAGAAAGCAGACAAGAATCTCCCTACCCTCATGGAACTTATTCTGTGGCAATTACCAATTCGGGTACTAGTATGATTTGACATGAATTTTATAAAACTATACTGGTTTTTATTTATTTTTTTATTTTTTATTTTTTTTTGAGACGGAGTCTGGCTCTGTCTCCCAGGCTGGAGTGCAGTGGCCGGATCTCAGCTCACTGCAAGCTCCGCCTCCCGGGTTCACGCCATTCTCCTCTCTCAGCCTCCCGAGCAGTTGGGACTACAGGTGCCCGCCACCTCGCCCGGCTAGTTTTTTGTATTTTCAGTAGAGACGGGGTTTCACCGTGTTAGCCAGGATGGTCTCGATCTCCTGACCTCGTGATCCGCCCGTCTCAGCCTCCCAAAGTGCTGGGATTACAGGCTTGAGCCACCGCGCCTGGCTTATACTGGTTTTTAATCCAGCTACTTCCATGTAAGTTCAAAAGTTTTTGCAATCTACAGATGAGTCTGAGTCATGTTCAAAATTAAATTTTTTTCAGGATAGGACAAAAAGATGGTTGACCTATACAGGCATGTTTAGAGCCCCCCTGCTGAGCACAAGTATAGATCCAAGAAAATAGAAAATAACCAAGTATCACATTTGATTTCTCATGGCCACATAGAGAATGTGATTTTGCCATTATATTACTTGGCTCCTATAACAAGACCTGAGTTGGAATGAACCTGCCCCAGTTAGCCCTTATCTGGAAAGGCTAACCAATACCATCTTAGACTAATTTTTCAACATACCAACGGCAGGCAACCTCCTGAACTTAGTCATGCAATGTATCTTTCTAGAGATAACCTTAGCATTAGATGGTAACTATTACACAATGAAGGGGAGGGTGGGTGTGTGTGCCGGGAGTTTGAGCTCCCCTCCCATCTGGCTTCAACTTTAAAAGCTTGTCTCTTGAGGGCACAGTGAGGCAGTTGGGAGGACACAGACAGATTCTCCTTAACTCTCAAGTCTGCTGCATAAGTTTGATGAGTCTTGTGGGGTCTAGGGAGAGGACACGGGGAAGCTACATTTACTCACAACTGTGACTGAGCCATCTTCCTGCTGTCAGGGACTCAGACCTAGGTTGAACATACCCATTACCTGGGCACAAGGAACCAAGCAATAGGTATACTCTATATGAATTACTATCCCAAGACTGTAGCAGGAATTCCTGCACCTCTTCACTGGGTCCCCTGGGGTCCTGTCCTATTTGTGATAAAGCAAACCCGGATTTTCTCTGTCTGTGTACTAGTTACCATGGTGGGTCTCCATGCAGGCATTGTTGGAAACCATGCTTCCTGCTGCTACTGAAACTTTATCAAACTAGACTGGAGGGACCATACAGTCTGCTGGGAATCAGGGGGAAGTAACCAAAGGGAATTAATATTTTTAAACCTCTTAGGGACAAAACAAATACCTGTCACGCTATTCAGAATCTGCAATGCCTCTTTAAGCTTCCCTTGATTTATGAATAGTGTATGAATAGTACGAGTTCTTGGCTCCCAGATTCACAAAGAACTTGGACCAAACCTTGATTTGTTTTCGAGAATCTTGCCATGTGAACTTGAAGGATGTTTAACCATACCATAAGTGAGGTCATCACCACTTTGAATGGAATCTAGGTTCTTCAAACCTAGGCTGATGTCATATCAGAAAGGCTTCTCTTGACTGCTGGTAAAGGATGGGGGAATAGTCTGAGGTTCTCACTTGACTTCTGGGGCACATTTCTGGGCACACTCTTCGCTCCAGTGGAGGCATGAAGACTGGGGCAGAGGCTATCTTATCTGAGAGTTCCTACTTGCTCCTAGATAAAACTGCTCCTCCCCAATGCATTTTTTTCTTTTTTTTTGAGACGGAGTTTTGCTCTGTTGCCCAGGCTGGCGTAGCACAATCTCAGCTCACTGCAACCTCTGCCTCCTGGGTTCAAATGATTCTCCTGCCTCAGCCTCCTGAGTAGCTGGGACTACAGGTGTGTGTCACCACACCTGGCTAATTTTCGTATTTTAGTAGAGATGGGGTTTCACCGTGTTAGCCAGGATGGTCTCGATTTCCTGACCTTGTGATCCTCCTGCCTTGGCCTCCCAAAGTGCTGGGATTACAGGTGTGAGCCACCGTGTCCAGCCAATCTTCATGCTTTTCGTGGGGAGTATAAAGAGAGACTTATAAAATCTTGTGTATGTTTCTTGCAAAACCCTTACCTCTCCATTCCCTCCAAAACTCACAGACTCATTACTACTATCTGCCTTGAGATCATCTGGATGAATTTCCTAGTGTTCTGTAGCCCTGATTGTGTCAGTCATCGAATCTTAGTTTCTCCCTGCACTCCTTCCTCATCTCCTGCACTCCCTACATTCCTTTGTAGCTATATTTTTCACCATAACATGTATAATCATCTAACATTTTATATATTTTACTTATTTATCTGTATTTCCACCAGAATATAAACTCCATGAGGGCAGGAATTCTTGTTTGTGGTTTTTGTTGTTGTTCTCTTTTTCCTGTCTAGAATAGTGCCTGACACATAGTAGGTATCTAATAAATAGCTGTTGGATGAATAAATGAATGAATGTGATGGATACCCAGTACTTATTGAGAGTCACTAATTATTAGCAATACACATTCTCTTGTTTTGGAGACATAACCCCTTCACTGGCCTCTGGAGGAGGTATTAGCCATTTCTATAGTCTCTAATAGTGGAGGGACTCTCCAGAACCCCAATCATTATACTATTTTGGACATAACCCTTATAGCCCTTCTCATGTCAAACATTTACCAAAGATGTGATAGTGGTGCTACTCTACCTAACCCTCCACATCCTTACTTCTCCCACCCCTACTCCCATATGCATTATTACTATTATTATTATTATTATTATTATGAGACAGGGTCTTGCTCCATTGCCCAGGCTGGAGTGCAGTGGTGTGATCTTGGCTCACCACAGCCTCTGCCTCCTGGGCTCAAGTGATCCTCCTACCTCAGCCTCCCAAGTAGCCGGGACTACAGGTGTATGCCACCGTGCTGGGTAATTTTTGTATCTTTTTGGTAGAGATAGGGTCTCACTATGTTGGCCATGTTGGTCTCAAACTCCTGGACTCAAGTGATCTGCCCACCTCAGCCTCCCAAAGTGCTAGGATTATAGGCATGTGCCACCCACCTGGCTCCATATGTATTTTTATAAGACTTTTAATCGAGAAAAATAAGTTATCCAGATTTTTTACTACTACAGCCAAATTAGAGGTCTGAGGCATGTTGGGAAACTGGCATGTGGTGATGATCTAAGCAATCATCTTTGAATGACCATCACACTCACTGGGCTCATTATTTTCTCACTTTAATTTCTAAATCATTCACTCCTGCCATGAAGCCAGAAATGCCGGGTTGATGGCTTGATGGCCTCTCCTGGAAGGCTGTGCCTGTGTGTAGCCCTACAAGCAACATTTTGCTGTGCCATTAAGCTGAAATGTCATCACTTTTATTCTACATCAGCCAATCAATCAAGCACTGCAAGGACAACCCCCTCCCCCCTTAATGACTTATTCCATCTCGAAGCCTGCCTATGTGGTTTTGCAGGATAGAAAGAGAGTACTTAGATCATTTGTGTTGGCCTGGCTTTGAGGGGTTATATCTGTGGCTCTCCTACAAGTTTGTTAGTTGAATAGTCCCAGAAATACCAAAACATAAAGCAATAGGTCAGCATCCTCAATAGCAAATGAGAACACAGGAGAGTCTGAGAAGTACAAAGTCTCCTATTTTCATTGCTAACTTCCAGCTGGCCTTGGAGAAGCTCAATTGTGTCAATCAATTTTATCAACCACTTGCTTTTCTCAGGGCCAAGATCCCAGGCAAGTCCTCGTGAAACTGTGAGACACCAGAGCAACAATCAGAGTGCTATACTTACAGGTCACTCTCAGAGTGAGAGTGCCACACCAATAAAATCTAAACTCTCTTTCTACATCAATTATTTTTTATCCCACCCCCATCCTGGTACTTCCCTTTACTCAGATGCATGCCATAACAACCACTCAGCAGAACTCAGCACAGCCAAATCTAAAACCTCCACTTTATGTTAGGTATAAAGCTGATTAGAAGGTCACCATTAATAGGTAACAGAATCACTGGACATCCTTACAGATAGAATAACATTCCTTATTCCAACATCCCAGAAACTCAAAAGCAGACACATAGAAACTCCCTCTCCCATCACTGCTATTTTTGAACTCTCTAAATTCTAACTACGGCTACTACTATCCATGTCCACATCCACCCATGGTAGGCCTGGCTGTATTATCATGCCACTGGCACCTTTGATGGTCATTAGTAAGCCTGGTTATAAGCACCTGTGCTGAGAAAACTCTCTTCAGGGCCAGGACAGGTTTGCAGAACCAGTAAAAACAGGTTTCAAAGGACAGATCTGAGAACGAGCTCTATATCTGCCCTGAACCCCTGGCTTGTGATTCTATTCACGAAGCCCAGTCTAAAAAAGAGTGGTCAGAGCCTGAGCCCCTCTAAGCTGCTGAGAGTGTAAAAGGTGCTACACCTTCAGGTGGCTCCATATAAATGGGAGGAAGATGTGTGGTCACCTAACAATCTTATCTTTAGCTCTGACTGCACTTTTGGTTTTCTAAACTTGTCTTCCTTTCTGGATTGTAAGTTTGAAATATATTTAAGAGACTCATCCTCATAAAAACTGGCCTTTAACACATTTCCTGTGCATATGTATTTGTGTACCTATATGCACATACACGCACATTGTTGGATTAGGATATTTCTTATGGGTTCTCTAATACTGATTCAGCTCATTGAATCCTCTGCATTCCACTCTCTCCCGCAATTCAACCTGTTTTCTCCTATGTTCAGTCCTTGTGATGCAGTGAACATTAATTTTTTTAAAGGATAGTCATTTTCACGGCACACTTTGGAGTCTAAAGCTCAGCAAAACCATATTCACACTGGATCTTTCATCAATATGAAACTTCTAGTCATCCAAGCTTTATGACCCACATATATCAGTTTCCATGGTCCATACATGGAATGTCTACAGCAGATATTAGATCCTACACTGCTCCCTGTTTCCGACACATACCTATCTCTGTGTGTACTCAGAATCACAGACTAATTCTCCTTCCTCATCCCACTTTTCTCTTCCCCAGGTATATTTTCTTTCCTAATGGTGCCTATTTTATGTTGAAGCTAAAAAAACTCATGAACTAGCTTTCTTTGAGCATAGAGTACAGAGAATGAAAATGGGGAGCAGCTTGCGTGGGACTGTAACCCACACAGAGAAGACATCTGGATGTTTATGATTCCATATGATTTAGAGAGTGGTTCTATAATATGCCATGTTCTTTGAGGATTATTTCAAACTCATTTTTGTAGCCTGCTTAGTGGCTCCCAGCGTATCTGATACATAGTAAATGTTTAATAAATGTTTACTAAATAAATGAATGGTCTCAATGGCAGCAGAGAAGGAAGAAGATGTCACAATATCAATGTACTGGTGACAGATGAGGGCAGATTTAGAAATTAAACTTCTAAAGCCTTGGGCTGCTGGATAGTCAAAGACAGTATAGAAGCAGAAGGAAGATAGCTCCTTGTGACCCACAGGGTCCTACCACGACAGTCAATGGGAGACCTCACCGTCTCACCAAGAGGAGACAGTGCAGACATGGAGAAAATGACTAGAAGGACAAGAACTTGGAAAAAGGATTTTATACTTCATTTCCATTTTTTTTTTGTGGAGGGGTAGGTATATTTAAATACTCAAGATGTGATTCACCAGTCATCAGATATAAAAAAATCTACTCTCATTTTGCTGGGTACTTCAGTGAAACTTTCAATTATCTCTCCTAATGGAATGAAAGCAATGGTACATATAATCAAATGTCTTTTCTATTTGCCTTTGGAAAGGATTATGTGTGTTTTCCCCCAGTAGGTTTGCTTTCATAATGATAAGTTCTAGCTTAGGCTAATAATAAAATGAGTTAGCATTTTCTCCATAAAATACCTGGTAGGAGAAGAATAAAAATGTGTTTATGGCAGAAGAAACTGATGCAGGGCCTAGGATGTGCCACAGTTAATCACTTATATGAATAATCTACTTGCAGCAAGTGGGATTCTGAACAGGGCAAAAGGCCAAGAGCAAGCTGTATGTCCTGGATTTTAATGATCCCAGAACAGATGTCCCAGGAGAAAGCTATTGCTAGTGTTATGAAAAATGTTAATGGAGAAAGAAAAACGGAATGGGAGTAGGAGAGCTGGGATTCTCAGACTTGATAGCCCAAGGGAGGCCATATAACCTCTTTATGTCTCAATTTTCTTATTTATACAATATAATAATTCATTTGCTCTGCCTACCTAGTAGGTTAACTGGTCAAAAGAAAGTAGTGGTCAAAAGAGCTTATAAAAGTATTACATTATGAAAATGTAAAGCATTGATAGACAAAATAATGAAATACTGTTGGCACCTCCTTTGAGGACACATTCCTTGTTTAATTCTTCCATGCTTAGGGTCTTTGGCTGTGGCTTCTGAAAGTTACCCCTGTTTAAAAAAATAGTCCAATTTTTAAACAATTCTGCTGTTTAAGGATAACTACTTTGATAATGTCCATTCATCCTAATGAATGGTTGCCTCATTTCTCGGGTAATAGCTTCATTTTAACAGGAACCTCCTAGCTATAATAGCTTAATTTAATGGTTCTCAAAATGTGGTCCCTAGATCATAGCATCAGCATTACCTGGGAATTTGTTAGAAATGCAAAGTTTTGTATCCCTCCAAATCTTACTGAACCACAAACTCTGGAGGTACAGTCCTGCAGTCTGTGCTTTAACAAGCCTTCCAGGCAATTCTGATGTACACTCAAGTTTGAAAACTACTGCTTTAGTGCCCCACAAAAAGGAAATGCTAGGAATTGGGCATTGGTACATGCCATGAGAAGCTTTTGTTTTTTTTTTTTTTCTTTTCTTTTCTGTAAGGAGTAGGAAGCAGCTTGTGGGACTTTTCAAATTACACAATATGCTGGCTATTTAGAGCTAGGCCCACAACGACATGTTAAACCACATCAAATGCACTGTCATACTTAAAGTGATATATTTGTCACCAATTCATTTGTATATTTGTATATGTATAGTATATATAGGTATGTGTATATGTACATATGTATATATATAATGATGACACAGTACATAATTTTCTCAGGAAGGTCTTACATATGTATTTGTATTATATAAATTATATGTATATATGCCTTGCATATGTACATATGTATGCATATACATACATTTAAATGTCACTAAATAAAGAAAATGATGTACTGAGTATATCGTTTTCTAAGGAAGGTCTTTTCCTGACTACCCTATTTAAAATGCATCTCTACTTTTGGCACTCTCTACCTTCCTTTCTTATTTTCCTTTGTAGCATTTTTCACCTTCTAATATGCTGTGTTATTTATTTTGTTTACTGTCCGTTTCTCCCAGCTAGAATGTATGCTCCATGAGGGAGGCCTGTTTTGTTCACTGCTGTGTCCCTAGCTCCAAGAACTGTGCCTGGCACCTAGTAGGCACTCAATATATATTTGTTGAATGAATGAGTGAATGAGCAACTGCTGAATCTGGGAGATGAGAAAGTATTGGGGTCAGACCAAAACACTGAAACACCTGTAAGCACCCTTATTAGTCAGTGTCGCTACCGCATGGGAGCCTTGCCTCTCTCTGTTTCTACTCTGGGCTCTGAGATAACACTGAAAACAAGCTTTGGTAAGCACCACTCTCAGGGATTTACTTCACTACACTCTTTATCATTTCAATATACTATCTGGTTTTTCCTAAAAATAGGAATAGTGTCCTGATGGATCAACATGATTATGTGGCTGGCTGGGGCTTGGGGGCAGTCTATTATGGAATGGATATGCAACAGAACAGAGTGTGACATATTTTGGGGGAAAATAGTCTAAGAATGAAAATCAGGAGTTCTGAGTTCTAGTCTTTATTCTGCCCCTAACTTGCTATATGGTCTTGGGCAAATTGCTTGGGCAACTAGCATTTCTGGGTCTCAATTTCATTAGTTGATCTGAATCATCTCCAAGGTCCCTTTCAGTTGTATTTAAATATCCACTCATATGTGTTACTTAATATCTGTCTCCTCTACTGGTACTCTGTGAGAACAGGGACTGTTTACTCACCCACTTCATAATGCCCAGCACTTGGAGGCACTCGAAAAACATTTGCTAAGTAAACAAATCCCTATGGAAACCAAACGGTGATTTCTGCCTCATCAGCCTGTGCTCTACACAACCAAGGCACAGATACATGGATGTGTGCTACAAAGACCCTGGCCGTCAGGGTTCTCCAATCACACAAGGAAGAGTAGGACACTGATCTGTACCCTGAGGGCATACAGAACTGCACAGTTCCTTGATGTGAACACCTGTGGGAGGTGTGCAAGGAAGACCCCAGGCTGGGCACCTGGGCCATCAGCCCAGTGGCCTGGAAAAGCATGGATTTGGGGATGAGAGATCTGAATTTGAATCACAGATCTGCTCTGTTCTAGCTGTGAGTTTAAGTTATCTACTTCTCTTCATTTGGAAAACAAAGTACTACCTGCCTCTCAGGATGGCTGTGAAAATTAAAGGAGGATATCAAGTGTTTGGTACCTGGTGTCAGAAAAGTGCCCAGTGAATGGAAGCCTCCTTGACTGGTTCTGCCTCCCCTTCCCTTTATGAAGCCTTTAAGCCATGAGGTTCCTAACAATGCCTCTTTCCCAAAGAGTTGGCCCAAGTTTGCTACTAGCTCATGGGAGTGCCTTAGCTCAGTGGTACCCAACCTTTCTGGCACCAGGGACTGGTTTCATGGAAGGCAATTTTTCTATAAATGGGAGGGGTGAGGGGGTGGTTGGGGATGGTTTGGGGATGGAACTGTTCTATCTCACATCATCAGGCATTAGTCTGCAGCCCAGGGGCTAGGGACTCCTGCCCTAGCTAGTCTTGGCTGGAGGGGCATAAAGATTGGGATAAAAAGTGTTTCTCAAAATATCTACCTTCAGAGATATATATTTTCCCCTTTTGATTCCAGTTTGCCTAATGAGATTTGTAAATTGCTATAGCTTGATATCAGAAGGTTTAATTTTGTAAATAAAATTGAACCATTGATCATCACTTGAACGTGCTGAGGACTACCACTGAAAAGCACGAGTTTGAACTTCGCCTGACTCTCTTTTTGGCTGCTTTTCTCTCCCTTCTACTTTGCTCCCTCACTCCCTCCCTGGTGGAGTCAATTATACTCCTGTTCCTGTCCTGCCCCCTCTTCTGCCTTCCCGCCACCACACTCATCTTCTACCTATGATTATCCTTATTCTGAAAAACAAATTCTGTTGCTAGGCAACCAGAAGACAAAATTGCTGTGGTTGATATGATTCTCATTAGTGCTGCAATTGCAGTGGTGCCGCCATCATGCCGGACACACGCTCATTGCATCTGTCTCCAGCTTGACAGATCTTTCTGGAAAGTGGGATGGGGAGGATTCTTGGCAGAGAATTAAGGGCCTCAGCACTCAATAGAAAGTATTTATAAATCACTGTATATCAACAGCCTGCTTTAGAATCATTTTATTAGAACACATTCAAGAAAGTGACATACGGAAAAAAGACAGCAGCAATTCTCAGTCATGCAAATGCCCATGTTAAAGTTCTCCATTGGATTTAAATTCAAGTACAAAGACAGTCCTTTCCTGAGCCAGGTGCAATTCCAGAGAATGACACTTTGCATTGAGAGCACGATTCCTTCGAAAAGTTCAGAACACTGAACAAGTCACATCCTCACAATAAGATTGTGAGATACATAAAAGTGTAAACTTTTTTAAGGATTCCTTTACCCTGCCCTCCCCCATAACCCAGCCAGGGAAGTAAGCCCAACTTCAGGACCTCTCAGAAATCAGATTTAATCTATTGAAAATAAAGCAGTGGGCCTTTAAAAAAAAGTTAGAAAATGAGTGTATATATGAAATGGAATCATCATCTCTGCCTCTTGCCTTGGTGTGGGGTTTCCATGAAACTCTGTGTTTGGGGTTAGGGCTCTCTCTTGAGTGTGTTGGAAACTGGAGGACTTTTAAAACTTTTTTATTATGAAAAATTGCAAACATATACAGAAGTGGAGAGAACGGTATAATGAATGTCCATGTACCATCATCTAGTTTCAACAATTACCAACATGTGGCCAGTTTTTCAGTTATATCTTCTCACACTTCCCACCCACCCTCAACAGGATAACCTGAAGCAAATAGGGGCTGGTAGGGTGGTCTTTGAACCAGAGACCTCGGGAGGGAGGGAAGTTATGGAGGAGCTAGAAAAACATGAAAAAATCTGGGTAGGCTGAAGCAGATAGAAAAACTGTTGAGGAAGTGGTTGTTGCCAGTGTTTGGGAAAGGCTAAAGTTAACCCTCATCTTCTCTACCACACATCATCCCTTCTTCTTCCCTCTTTCTCATGATGTGGGGATGCAAGCTAGATTAGAATGATGGGTTTTTCCAGATTGGGGACCACTAATAGAAATGTTCATCCTGGTGTAAACTTCAGAGACAAGTGTGTCCCTCTAATTAACCCCTTCACTCATGTTGCAGACCTCTAGGGCAACAGGGGCCTGGGCGTACCTGCTGTTCTGAGTGGGATCTGGGGGAAGTACATTGGGCCATGGGGCCTCTCACAGGTCCCTACTGCCCCACCATTTTAGACTTTGGAGAGAAGCTCAGCAACCTCGAATTGCACCCAGTAGAGAAGAAGGGAGCCCCGAGGGTGAACCCATGGCCCAGGCGGGGAGATTTTGCTTGGAACATGTTGCCCTCTGAGCAAAGGCTGCACCCCACACCAGCCCTGCCAGAGAAGTCTCAAGAGAGGTGGGTGATTGGAGTCCTGGTGGGAGGTCCCAACGGTGCCACGGCTAACCCGGTGAGCTGCAGGGACAAGTCCCAGGATGCGCGCTAAACGTAAGTGGAGAAAGGATCTCCAGGTCCCAGGTGCCACCGAGGAACAAGGTTGCCATCCTGTTAAGAAAAGGGCCGGGCTCTGTGATTTGCATATAACTTTGCAAAAATCTGCATGAGATCCCGTAGCCCTTATAGAAAACAGAGTTAAATCATCAGTGCAACCTACTGTATTTCTAGTAACCCGATGCAGAGTGCAACCTGACAAACACACAATCATTTTGTAGAAGAGGATATGGAGGAAACAGAGTGTGTGTAAGACTTTCCTTGGTCTGAAGGTTCAGAAGGAGCCCACCAAGTCCACAATCCAGAGGAGGATCACTGATGAACCACTTTTACTAACTTTGTTGGAACTCAAATCCATATGCTTTCATCCCATTAGACACCTGTAAACCAGTCCTGCAGTGGCTTACCAACGTTCCAGACCCATAAGCAGGAGTTGAGTCAGGAATAATAGAAATGGGGGCACATTAAATGTGAGGTCCTAGTGACAGTGATCATTAAAGTTTATTTCAGATCCTTTATTCGTTTTGTTGTTTAAGCTGTCTTAGGGCCCCTGTGCCCTACCAGCAAGTCTTGCTATATAACATTTAATTGGGAGAAAGAAACTGAGAAAAGTTTACCCATTTATATAGTACATCTTTGATAGTAATGGACTTAAAATTCATGATTTAAGTGTTTCCAGGGACCATGACAGGTGGCAATCTGTAATTTTTCCAAGGCATGCAGTTGGTTTGGGCAGACTGCAAGGCTGCCTAAGGGAGTGAATTCCTGAGTGAGAGAGTGAACGAGTAGGGAGACAAGCTGGAGACCCAGCTTCCATATGCAGCATGGCTTACACCATCTCTACTGGGCCACCTGAAGCAAGGAAATCACTGTTTCCTTAAGAAAAATGACCTCTCAAAGAAGGTCAACTTGTAGTGCTCTTAGAAGAGTGATCTATTCTAAAGAGCAATGGCTCCTGGCCAAGAGAAAAGTTCAGGATCAATTCCAGAGTATAATCTCACAGTCTCACATTGACTGTGGCTCAGTTCCATGATGCAAAAGGTTCTATCACACTTGCCGCATGGAAATGAGAAGAACAGTGTGAAACTCTCTTAGTGAGAATCCAGCTGGGCAAAAACTGTTCATTTAGTGAGATAAAATACTTCAGCATCAAGCTGAAGTGGTAGTTACCCTGAGCTTCCAAGAATATAGGATATACTTAGGATTCAGAGAGGAGATGAGATTCTGAAGAAAGCCAGGAGCTATACACATGCATTTGTGAATAACTCACGGCAAAGGGACTGGTGCACCCACTGATCCCAACTTTACCAGGGCAAAAATGGCTCAAGAATTTTAAATCACAGCAAGCCGTGGTGGCTCACGCCTATCTATAATCCCAGCACTTTGGGAGGCCAAGGTGGGTGGATCACGAGATCAGGTGTTCAAGACCAACCTGGCCAACACAGTGAAACCCCATCTCTACTAAAAATACAAAAAATTAGCCGGGCGTGGTGGTGGGCACCTGTAATCCCAGCTACTCGGGAGGCTGAAGCAGGAGAATCACTTGAACCTGGGAGGCTGAGGTTGCAGTGAGCTGAGATTGCACCACTGCATTCCAGCCTGGGCGACACAGTGAGACTCCATCTCACGTACCCTAGAACTTAAAGTATAATTTAAAAAAAGAAAGAAAAAAAAGAATTTTAAATCACATTTTTTTCTGTGTGCAATGTTATTAGCATGGAAGGCGGCATCAGCTGTCCTGATTAGCTAGACAACCCCCCCGCCCCCCCAAACCATAATTCACTGTCATTACCAGGTTTTTTTAATAGATGGGCTATGAGGCCTACAGAATTTATTTCAGTGGCAGGATTTAATAGTCTTATAAATGCTAAGTTTGGCATTCTGCTTTTTATATGGTTGTTAAAATTCTGAAGAGGATAGCAGTTTAAAAATATTTTATTGTTCTTATTATTAATAGCTAACATTTACTGAGTGCTTACCACATGTTTGACAAGGTCCTGAGTGTTTCACATGCATCATTTCACATGATCTGCACCACAACCTCATTGAGTGGGTAAATACCATTGCCCTCATTTTGCAGACTGAGGCCTGGAGAAGTCCTGCCCAGGATCATACAGCTGGCAAGTGGAGGGGGTGAGATCTGAACCAAGGTTTGTGTGACTTCAAAGCTGTTCTTAACCGCTGTACATGTTGCCTCTTCTAAAGGAGAATCCATCTTCTAAATAATATTTGTATATTTGTATGTTTGTGAATTCTAAAAATCTTGGAAAGCATTCCTCACATAAGAATCTATCCTGTCCCTGAGGACCTCACCTGAAGTGGTTTGGGTAACTTCATTATATCTATCTATCTATATAAATGTATATTAAGCTATGATGATCTCTGTATATCCACAAATCTTTCTCATGATGGTTTGATGTGTGAGAAATAGGAAATAGGTGATAAACCCATATAGGTGATACTGAACACTTGCTCCCTTAAGCCCTGAGAAAATACATACACAGTTATCCGGGAAGCCATAATTTTATATAGCCCACTTGGTACCTTAACAGAGTGGTTAACCTAAACATCAATGCATAGCTCTTAACTTTAAAAATGACAGTCATTCATGACATTATTGAGATGATTTTCAAAATCTGGCCTAGGGCAAGGACTACTGGAAAAGTTTAAGTGGAAGTGTGAAAAAGAGACCATTAAAATTTTTTTTGAAATGCTAATAATTTATCTTGTTTGAGAAAACAGCTCTCAGCTTAGAATTCATATACCTATCATATCCAATAACTCTATACTTTGGCTTTCTGATTCTGTAGGCCAGTGTAGAGTCTGAGATCAACTTTTTGAAATATTTACCTAGTAATTCTAAGGGTCACTTGTCTTGGAATGCTTAGCATAGAGGTCTTTTCTTTATGCCAACCACTCCAACATCGGAAAAGCTGAGTTTTGCAGGATATCGAGTACATTTTCACATTTTCCAGCGCACATTGTCCAGAAGCACCTGTCTTTGGCATTTTCCATGAGGGGCAAGAATCAGTGAGACCCACTTTATAGGACAGTGGCTTTTATTAACCAAACCTTCTCAGCATTCTTTATATGAGGGGAGGGTATGCTAAAATTTCCCCTATCTCCCCTTATTCATGTACAGACTCCTTCATATAAATGCTGTTTATTTAATATACTGTAGGCCCCATTCTAATGTTAGACTCTTGGAATAAGAGCTGAGCTATAACGAGATGTTTTGCATTCATTGGACATCCAGTGATAGAAAAATAGCCACAAAAGGAGAACATGTTTATTATATTATACCTCTTCTTGTTCCACTAAGAATTTGAGGCAGCTATTTTGCAACAGATTTTCAAATTCATCTTCATTCAACTGTATGTTTCCAATGTTTTTTGTCTGATGGATTAGAAAACCAGGGAGGCAGGGATGTGCTTGAATTGCTATTTGTATGGCTAAGACATAATAAACAGCCTCCTCTAAATTCCTGACTCATGCCATGCTCTGCTTGGCACAGAAGACAGTGAGTGGTTAACAGACAATACATGGAACACAGAATTTTCTTGGTTTTTAAATTCAAGTGTGTTTTATTCAGCTGATAAGGAGACGGAACTGATAGAATTTATATTATTTGGGCCAAAATGTTGCTTTGTGTGTTTCTGCCTGAATCATCCAATTGTTTTATTTAGTGGACTTGGCCAGTGGAAGGCAGTGTGCATAATGGATATCAGAAACACCTGGGTTCAAATCTCATCTCTGCCACTTTCTGGTTGTGTGACCCTGGGTAAATTATTCAACCTCCTGGAGTGACATTTTCCTCATCTGCAAAATGAGGATAATGATACTTACCTTGAAGAATTGTTGTGGGAATGACAGGAGAGAGTACATGTAAAATGTCAGGCTCATAGTAGGAGTTCAGTAAGAAAGGCAGTGGTTACTGTCATTTGCTTAACCTCTGGATGGCTTGCTTGCAGGCAGCCTTTGTGCTTTTCTCTGCCTGCCCACTTATAGCGTGACTTCTTAGGGAAAGACCTGTATCTCTTCCATTAGATGGGGTGGGGGATTCCGTCCTTGGCAGGGACTTTTAGGGAAAGGCTTGTATCTCTTCCATTAAATGGGGTGAGGGATTCTGTCCTTGGCAGGGACTTTATGTGTTCTGTGTTCCTCCATTTCCTACAGAGAAACTCTGCAAATACTATATTAACTGGTTTTAAAAAGGCTTTCTCCACCTCAGGTTTCAAACCAGAACCCAGACTGGAAATATCACTTGTTGCAGCCATCAGAATTAAAAACTGAGATACACAGTAACAAAAATATTAAATACTGCATAGAGAGAAGACATCAATTAATACCATGAAACACATTTTCAGGTTAGCTCTTTTCAAGGACTGATTTTTGCGACCTTCTTATTTGTTTTATCATGCATCCTACTCTGCCTGAAGGGTCTCCTTTTGGATCTAGATGTCTGTGTTTGCGGCTCATGTTGACCCCAGGGCTCTTCTTCCCAAATTCTATAAGGAGGTTACTGATAAAGACAGGCTGGCTGAGCAGTCAGCGATGAGCAGGAAGGCCTCAGAGGTGGTGCGGAGGTATGCCCACCTGTTATGCTGCCTCCTGAGTGACAGGCTGGCCACGCCCACTGCCACACCACCACCCCAGTGCAAAGACATCAGCCACAGCCAGAGACATTCAATCTCTGTTTTTCCTCTTTCCATTTTTCCCTCTGCTCAGGAAACCCTCTGAGAGAACTCTGAACCTAGGCAGTGTGGGAGAGACATCCTGGAAAATACTTGTTTCATGTCATTTTCTGTTTGTTTCCAATTTAGAAAGATTAGAAACAGTTTCTTTACCAGAAATCCTTCCCTCTGTACTTAGACTGTGGGAGAGGAGGGAAGAGAGGGTAACCGGGTTGGGGGAGCTGTCTTGACCCACATCCCTTTTGAAAGCTTGCTGCTCACACAGTGGCAAACGCTTTCCCTAGTGGGCGCTCTGTGGGCCCTCCTGACCTGGATCTCCGTGTCCCCATGCTGAGTCACTCTGGGAAACCCTCCCTCTGGAATCACAGAAAGTGAACACCAAACTGGAAACACGTCTGCTTCTCTCTCCCACTGCATATCTCTTCATGAAAACGCCTCATGAATTTGAAGCCATGTTTCAAGCTTTTCCTCACCTTTTCCACAGGTCTCTAAACTGCTGAGTTTTGGGGAAAACCTTCAAGAATTTCTCATCCCCTTCCTGCTCCCAGCCCCCTACCCCCTGGATTTTCCTTCTCTTTCTTTTCACAGTCCAAGGCTCCAGACCTTTGCAACTAAACAAAGTTGCCAGTTCTTCAGCTGACAACCTCCGCCAGTCCTGCAAGTCAGCCTGAATTCACTCTCTGATGGCCTTCTTGAATCCCAAGGTCCTGAGAAGCGGATCACCCTGTTCTCTGCTAGGAACCTGCTTGTCCCTCACCCTTGGTTCATGCAGAGGGTGGACCCCAGCAACTATCTCATAATCTTGTTCCTCTCTGGTCTTTAAAAAACAATATCTATTAGGTTTTTGTTAAATTTATGATGTCTTATTGTAAGACATAATACAAAAACTAAAAAAACCACCACCCAGAAATATCCATTATTTACATTTTGGAGAAATGTAATTTACATTTTGGAGAAAATATATATTACATATATTTTCTTCATATATACATATATGCATATATACATGCACATATGTATGTACATATGCATAGATAAGCACACATACAAGCATATATGTACACATACATATTCCCCCTTCTTTTTTTAAAAAACTTTTTTAATTTTTAATTTTTTATTTTCCAAGACAGAGACTTGCTCTGTTCCCCAGGCTGGAGTGCAGTGGTGTGATCTCAGCTCACTGCAACTTCTGCCTCTGTGGTTCAAGCAATTCTCCTGCCTCAGCCTCCCGAGTAGTTGGGATTACAGGGGTGTGCCACCACGCCTGGCTAATTTTTTGTATTTTCAGTAGAGGCAGGGTTTCACCACGTTGGTCAGGCTGGTCTCGAACTCCTGACCTCATGATCCATCTGCCTCAGCCTCCCAAAGTGTTGGGATTATAGTCATGAGCCACCGCGCCCAGCCACTTCCTTCATGTTTAAAAGCAAAATTAGTCTTTCATATTGAGAGAGAATAGGAAGCGGGGGCAAAAATAATTCCAGGCTACAGCTCAGGTAAGCCCTGTATTGCGCCAGCAAGTCATGAGCTTGTGGAGGACCCGACTTACTAGTTTATGTCACCGGCCTGATGGCCAGGGAAAATATCCAAGTCCTTGCCCCTCAAACCACATAGATGAATACTTCTTACAGAGTATATGGGAAGCACACTGAGGAACACACACACAAATTCATAAATATACACAAACCAGAGATATATACATAAAACATATCATTCAAATGATTTTTTTGTGCAGTTTCTGTGAAAAGCTACTTCTACCTCAGTGTGCTGCAGGTAACACACAGTAGCAATCATAAGCTTGCCTTCATGGATCTTGTGATTCAGTGGTTGAGATTAAAAACTAACCCATGAGAAACAATAGCAAACCAGAAGGAGATACTATCTCACAAACTGCTGAGGGATGGGATTCCAGCAATCAATCTAATGATGAAGATGTGTTCCAGCAATACTTTTCTGAGGTCAGAAAGGTACCTCTCAGGACAGATGAATAATTTTGGAGACACAGCGATACAGTATAGTTTGGTAGATGAAGGAAACTGTGAGATCATTATCTGTTACTGAAGCTGATCACACATGTACTAGAAAACACACATTTGGAGGAGAGGTTTGCAGACTGCCTGGGCCCCAGGGGAGGAGCAGGAGCAGAGAGAAGGGGCCTCCTCACTGGAAGCTCTAGGTCCTAGAAAGAGCTATGTGGTTTGGGAGCCATGCTCTTCCTCTAGAAGCTCCCAGGGACAGACCTTGGCTATTATACAGAATATGCAGTAGGCTGAGGAATGTGCTATCGTGACAGCCCTCCAATGGAAGTCACTTGAGCAAGCAGATAGTGAAGGAGGGCCACGATGTCTACAGACAAAGGTGTGGACAGAAACTGAGAAAGCAGTAGATCAAGGATGTGGTATATGATGAGTTTAGTTTCAGTTCTGTTGAGTAGAATGCAACAGGTCATCCAAATGCAGTTATGTCACAGACAGTTGGAAATATAGTGCTGGATCCCAGGGTGAAAGGCAAGCACTAGGAACAGAGAGTGTTCAAATCATTGCTAAGAGTACAGCTTTGGCTGGGCTTGGTGCCTCACGCCTGTGATCCCAGCACTTTGGGAGGCCAAGGCAGGTGGATCATTAGGTCAGGAGATCGAGACCATCCTGGCTAACACGGTGAAATGCTGTCTCTACTAAAACTACAAAAAAAAAAAAAAAAAAAAATCAGCCAGGCGTGGTGGTGGGCACCTGTAGTCCCAGCTACTCGGGAGGCCAAGGCAGGAGAATGGTGTGAACCCAGGAGGCGGAGCTTTCAGTGAGCCGAGATCGCCCCTGCACTCCAGATTGGGCAACAAGAGCAAAACTCTGTCTCAAAAAAAATAAAAAGAAAGAAAAGTCAAGTCTTTGGATTTTCAATGTGAAGAAGTGATGTATCAATGAAGTCTTATATAATATAAACTGTATAGACAGACACTTTTTATTTTTGACTTAAAACAAAGGCAGGAGAATGGTGTGAACCCAGGAGGCGGAGCTTTCAGTGAGCCGAGATCGCGCCACTGCACTCCAGCCTGGGTGACAAAGTAAGACTCTGGCTCAAAAAAAAAAAAAAAAAAAAAAAAGGAGTACAGCTTTATGCTAAGCAACATGGCAAATACAAAATAAATTCAGGGCAACGTATGCCCTGAATGTTAAAGAATAATGTTTGACTAGGGGAAAGGGAGAGGAGAAGGACAATATTAGCGTAGGTGGCTCTGTGGGGATGGGGGGAAGGGCATGGATTAATGTGGAGAGCAGTGGGCATTTCCAGACATGAAAACTGGCCTGTTTTGTTCCCCTGCTGCACCTCCACCCTAGAGCAGCACTTAGCACCCAGTACTAAGTACTCAGAAAAAAATGTGGGGAATGAATGGGTAAGTGAATATGAAATTGGCATTAGAAGTACAGTCACTTCAGAGACATACTCTTGGAATTTTGATCATAGACATCAGAAGCGAAGCAACAAAAACTATTGTTGAAGATGGGGGTAGTTCTGAAGAAAGAAGATTCAGGAGTAGAAGTTCAAGCGCAGTTCTCATTGGGAGCATGAGGTAACAAATAAGCCTTAGATGGCAGGGGAAAAGGAGATGTTTGACAATATGAGAAGGGGAAAAAAGGTGTTGAATTGATACACTGAAGGCCGCTACAAAGGAGGAGATCCAGAGCTTGTGGATGGACTAACAATAGACTGTTTTGGAGGCTGGAGAATGAAAGAATAAAAGGACAATGATGCATCAAGGTGAAGATAAATGTAATTCGATAACCATCATGCTGAAAAAAAACCCCTCAGTGTTTTTTGTGTGCTACTCAAGAAAGTCTAAATTCCTCTGAATGGTGTTCAGCAGCTGCCATGATGGACCCAGCCAATCATTCCAGTTTTATTTCCCAACCCTTAATTCACAAACCCTGAACTTGAACCAGGCATACTGACTCTCCATGCCCCAAACTTACCCTACATTCTCCTTTCTTTCTCCCTTACCCCTCGCTCTTGCTGTTTGATCCATTTGGAATGATCTTCCTCCTTGCTCCCAACACTAATCTTGCCTGGATAAATTCTACCCATTCAGTGAAGTCTAATGTGGAACATGGTCTGATCTTCCCAAACTGGAAGCTTTGTTTTTCTTAATTACATTTGGTCCCAGTTTCTAGATCTCTCTCTTGCCCACAATGCCAAACACATCACACTGTGCTTGTTTGTTCTGGTGTAGTGCAAAATATAAGCAAGGACCTCAGAACACACCCAGCCATATAGCACTCCTGATAGCTTCACTAAATAGAACCACACTATTGGAGTTAGTTCCTCCATCAGCTTTTGCTTTCATAGCTTTTCTGTATCCTCCCTTGCTGTCAACAGCTTAGCCTTTGTGGCAATACGTGTGCCTATAGAGAAGAAACTTTCTCGTCTTCTAATATCCTTTGGGTTGAGTAACTAGATGGCAAAGGTCATAAGGATTACATATAAAATTAAGATTTGCAAGGCTTTCCTGTGAGCAACAGATGTTTAGTTTTGCTAGTTTCTTCCTAGATTTTGGCTGTTTGTCAGACATCTAAGATCCAAAACCAACAAATTTAATATCTTTTTTCTAGCACATTTCATTGCTGCATCTCTATTACTTGCGTATAATGTATAGAGTGAAATGTAACAAACATTCATTTTAAAAAGTCAGCTTCTTATTCCTTCATTAAAATAGGGGCATACTTAAGGATTAACATAAACTTGCATTATATATTCAGTTTCCACATTGGTACACTATTCTGTGGAGAAACAAATGGTGAACTGTACCCTAAAATACTAAATATGGTTGGGAGCAGTGGCTCATGTCTGTAATCCCAGCACTTTGGGAGGCCGAAGTGGGCAGACCACTTGAGGTCAGAGTTTGTTACCAGCCTGGCCAACATTGTGAAACCCCATCTCTACTAAAAATACAAAAATTAGTCAGGTGTGGTGGTGTGCACCTGTAATCCCAGCAGCTCTGGGGGCTGAGGCAGGAGAACTGCTTGAACCTGGGAGGTGGAAGTTGCAGTGAGCCAAGATCGCGCCACTGCACTTCCAACTTGGGTGACAGCAAGACTCTGTCTCAAAAAAATAAAAATAAAATAAAATACAAAATGTAAGAAAAGTCTCATATGTCACATCACATGAGCCTCTAACTTATCAATGTATAGCCTTCAGAATATAAAATTATATGTATTTATCAAGACACAATAAAGAGAATGAAAAGATTTGCCACAGGGTGAAACATATTACATATATGACCAACAAAGGACTAATATCCAGAATATATGAACTTCTAAAAATGAATAAGAAAAGCTAAACAACCCACTGTACACACAGGAAAAAGCTTGAACCAGGAACATTACGAAAGAGAAAATTCAAAGCCCCAGTACAAATATGAAAAGATGTTCAACTTGATTAGTAAGCAGGGAAACACGAATTAAAGCCATAAGTACATATCAACACACATCCACCAGATCTGTAAAAATTCTGAAGTCTAACAATACATAGTAGTGGTGAGGATATAGAGCAATGGAAAAGTTCATATATATTGGCAGGAGTGCAAATTTGGTATCGGCACTTTGAAAAATAGTTGACATCTTCAAGTAAAGTTGAAAATATATACACACATCCTATCACCTAACAATTTTACTTTTAGTTTTACACCCTAGAGAAATTCAAGTACACATGCACAGGGGTATGTATGCCAGAATATCCACAGCAGCACTGTTCACAATTGCCCCAAACATTGCATGTACAGAATGGAGAAATTGTGGTATACTCATAAAATGGAATACTATATAATGATGGAAATGAATGAACTATACACATCAGCATGGATGAATCCCATAAAAATAAGTATTGAGCAACAGAAGCAAGACACAAAAGAATATACATAGAATGATTCTAGTCATATAAAAACAGCCACATTGAAATGAAATTGTTTAGGGATACCTGCATAGAAGGTAACATTATTAAAAGAAAAAAAAAAGGAAAGACACTATTATGCATACAAGGAGAGGGGTGACCTCCAGGGTTGTGACCAGGGAAGGGCACAAAGAGGGATTCTGAAAAGGTGGCAAAGTTCTATTTCATGACCTGCATGGTTTTGACGTCTATGTTCACTTTATAATTATCCATTAAATTGTTCAGCTCTGTTTATGCATTCTTTGCATGTATATTTTACATTTTGAAAAATTTAGGAAGTTTGATATAAATCAGATGTTTATACTTAGGAATACATTTTATCTATAGAAATAAGATGGTAAGTAACATTTAATCAGATTGACCCATAACGTTCATTTAGGTAATATAAATACTGTACATTTCAATAAAAAAGAATATAGAATAAATATTTTGGGACCAAAATTGAAACAAAGAAGGAAAAACAGAAAGGAAGATGAACTTCAAGGCCAAGCTCAAATTTCACTTCTGATGCTTTGGTTCCCAGGCTAAATTTATCTTTCAGAGTAAGTATGCTTCTGGTATAAAATGTAACATATTGGGTGGTAAACGTGTATCTCATCTACCACATTTGTCTTTGTAACTTCTCTGATGCCTAGCACAACAACTGGCTTAAAGGAAGAGCTCAGTACAACTGTCTCACTTCATAAATACATATAACATGTATACAGCCACCCTATCACCACACACTATCACATATTATCAACTGGGGTGTGAACTCAGAAGACTGGGCAAAAACAGAAGTTGTTTTGATATATTCTGAATCTCCGTGGTTTCTGGTCATCAATGGACACAATGAAATTTTGTTGAATAAAAGAATAAATTCAGTGTACCAATATACTTGAAATAATTTTCTACTCTACCTAGTTTCATTCTTCTGTGTTAACAGAGCTTTCTCTTTGGGCATGTATCAGTGGTTCCTAGTAGTTTGCCCTCCAAATAACAGCAAATTTCATGGTTTGGACTTCATATGCCCCTGTTGGCAGTATTGTCTTAAATTTAAATGTCAGATAACATATGATAGAAGTCTTTCTCTTTTAAGATTTTTAAAGACTTTTAAATTAATGCAATAAGCATTCCCCTTTAAGAGACTGTGTGGAAAAGGCCTAAGAACTGTGACCATTCTCATTTTGGGGGTGGCGGGATGAAATGGGGTGGGGAGGTGAAATAAGTTACAGATTTCAGGTTTCATGATTTGAAGGACCTCTCTTTAACAAACTACATCCACTCCATATACCTTCAAATGCTTTTTTAAGAAGAATTTTTCTTTTTTTCAAACAATAATCTGAAATGTCTCAAAATGGGGCATATTCAGGCTAACAGCACAGTAGAGAAGGGTCTAAGCAGGAAACCAGGGTGCTGTTTGTGTTATCTTCATTGCCATATCCTCTGTGTCTACAATAGTGCCTGGCACATGGTAGAAGCTCAAAAAATGACTGATGAATTAATTAGCAAATGAGATAAAAAGACAGCCTACATGAAAATCCCAAGCAAAGGAAAAGATAATGAAGTTTTAATATCTTCTATGGCTCACTAAGCCAATCTGTTTTCCATGTGTAAATGAGGAACAGCAAACAGTAAGTGAAACTTTAAAAATCCTATTCTTGCAGAAAGGACACTAGCTAGCAGGAGACAGGGTACAGACATAGTAAAAAATAGAGCCTGGGTTTTCCTCCAGCATATCATAACATTCAGAGAGGTGTTTAAGTCCTTGCAGTTGCTACGGGGCAGAGAGCAATGTATCTAGGAGCATTCCTTAGCCAGGATCAGCAGGGGTCATGCAGAAAGCATCTCTCCTGAAATTCTAGTTAATGTGTGCCTCTCTCTGCAATTAGCAATTTGAAAAAGAACTAACTAGAGTTCTTAAAGAAAAAAAAATAAGACTACCTGAACATTCTGAACATGTGAGACTCAAATTTAAGTTCCTACAAATGGGAGAGATTGAAAACAAACTGCCAGCCTGATATGACAACATGAGTGCTCAACACAACCAGTGCCATATCTGCATGGGACACGGAGGGAGAAGAATGAGAAGGCCGATTAGTAGTGGGGCAAGTGTCTGGTTGAAAATAGGAGTGAACATCTGTCCTGGTCCGATCTATACAGTTCTGCATCTTCTTTGAGCAGTTTTCTCCCTAAAAGAAGAGCTCTCAAGCCTGAGGCAAGCTGCCCTTAACTGGCATCTGCTACTAACTGCTCCTGGAAGAAGCCCTAAGCCAAACGTTACATCCTCACTGTTTTACCATAGAGGATCTTCGAACTTGTTTCTCTTGACAAAGCCAGCTTTTCAGCAATGGGGAAGTTCTCACCTCACACACCCATGTATTCACCCACTCTCATCATCCATCCACCACTTTGGTTGTGGCAGACAGTTTGGCAGTAGTCACCAGAAGGGATGAAGTGACACTAAAGTGCCAGGTAGGTGAAACTCAAGCAAAAATTTTCAATCCAAGCTCAAGATCACAAAAAAGAGTTACATTTCCCCACTTGTCTAGTCAACAAGATCTTTCCAAGAATTCTATGTTATGGTCACAGATGACATCGTTATGTTTTATACCACCGCACATAAGGTAAAGGGAGCTCCAGCCAAAGCAGAGCCATAACTTCAAAGCCACCTCCAGCCTGCCCTACCTACTCTAGATTGCCTCGGCTCCAGAGGTTACTGTCTAGCAAATTTTTGCTTAAAGACTTTTTTTGTTTTGTTTTGTTTTGTTTTGTTTTTTGAGACAGGGTCTCACTCCAGGCTGGAGTACAGTGGTGCAATCACAACTCACTGAAGTCTCGATCTCTTGGGCTCAAGCAATCCTCCCACCTCCGCCTCCCTAGTAGCTGAGACTAAGTCATGTGCCACCATGTCTGGCTAATTTTTGTATATATATTTTGTAGAGATAGGGTTTCACCATGTTGCCCAGGCTGGTCTTGAACTCCTAGACTCAGCTGATCCACCCGCCTTGGCCTCTCAAAGTAGTAGGATTACAGGTGCAAACCACCATGCCCAACTCCTTCTGCTTAAAGTTTTTAAGCTTATTTTCATGTCTACCAGAAGAGCTTGCCTCCAGGTAACACACTCCCAATGTCACTTCTAGTCATCCTGGAGCTCAGCTTTTGAAGAACAAAATTTCCCATTCCCTGTTTCCCCTACAATTAGTTTTGACAATGTGGACTCAGTCATTTTGTTCTATATGAAAATAACTTTTTCCCTTTAATTGATTCAGAAGGAAAAAAGGGTAAGGGATATATCCAAAGGTCTATGCAGAACACTCCAGTAAAATCCTTGCCCTGAAAGCCACCACTTCTCTACCTGCAGCCTCCAAGCTTTGTTCTCCCCTCCCCTCCCTCCATCCATGCCATCTCCCTTCTTGTGCCCCTTCTCCTGGCAGAACTGCAAGCGTACTCACTTGAGTCTTGTTTGCCTTGGACTGTCTCCAGCTAATCCACTTTAACATCTTGTCTCGCTCTCAGATTTTATTTCTCCTTCCACCAAAATTTTAATAATGAAATAGATTTCAATTTGAGTTGGGCTGTGGTGGGGCTGAACTGGTTCTGGCAGCTCAATCCTCCCAGGCAGCTCTGCAGCAGGGATCAGCCTTGCCACATCCCACTGCTCACTGCCAAGCTCTCAGAGCCCAACCAGAATTTGCTTGAGAGGCTGGAAGATTCTGTCTAGGGCACAATCACACTCCCACCAAGGCTATGATGTGAGTCACAAGTATTTGGCATCAATGAGTCTGTGGTAGGCATTAATACTTGCCACATGCCAACCCTGAAGCCCCTGGACTGGGCTACAGAACCACTTTGTAATTTACTTTGTGTTGCTGTGGATTTGCTGGGGCAAAGTGGGAGGTGATGCAAGGACATTCGGTGTGGAGGGCGGGTGGGGGTAATAGTAATGTTTCCTTTCTGTTGCAAGGATCAACAAGCTGAACTATCAAGGTTACTACAAAAATACTATTTTAATCCAGTTTACCAGGCAGGAGATTGACTTGGTTTTGAATCTTAGGTCTGCCGTTAAGTGGCTTCACGACTCTGGGCAAGTCACTTTATTTATTTATTTTTAAAACAGAATGAAGGAAGAGGGCTAGATGATCACTAAGGTTCCTTTCCTTCCTAAGATTCCATGATTTCAAATTCCAAACTCACATTGAATCAGATCTAGTCTCTGGTTACCCTTGCAGCTATCACACACAGATCTCATCTACTGGCAAATCACCTTTTCCAGCATCCCTATTTCTGTAACAAGTACTTGTATAAACGTGAAACAAATCTTTATGCAGGTCCAAGTGCTCTGAGTACCACGAGGGCATTTCTGAGGTTTCCTGCAAGCTGTGTGTGTTCAGCAAACTACTCACTGGCAGCCATATTTTATGAAACTTACTTGCTTTTGCAGATGATTGGCAATTTTAATGATGGGTTTCTCGAGGGAGGTTTTCAAGTTATGGAATATAAATCAAAATATTAAGTAAAATAATGCTGATATGAAATATTTTGCCCTGTGAAGCTAGTCTGTATTTTTCAGCAAAGTATATTTCATAACCTTTGGTGGTATGCAACAGCTGGAAGCCAGTCATTTATTTGAGGAACTTTCGCTTAGAGGAAAACCTGTGACTTAAATTCCTCACACTTTATCAATTTGTTCTGAAAAGCCCACACATTTGTACTGTGTCGAATGTCTCTGAGGAGAGGATGGAGTTGTGCTTCTGGGAGGTGAGAGGGCAGCCAGAGGCAGGGAGCTGCAGGCATCCCAAGTACCACAGAAACCTCTGCATTTTGTTACCCTCTGCTCCTCCTCCTCCTCCAGCCACCTGCCTACCACAGATAAAAGTAACAAAGGAACTACACTAGGAAGAAAGTTATTTTCAGACTTAGCTCTGGACTTGAATTATTAAGAAAGCTAAAAAAAAAATAATAACAATTTGGGCTTAGAGTGGAGATGGTATTTTTCCTACTTTTGAGTGACTATCAAGTCCTTCAGGAAAATCAGAGTGTTTCTATCTGGGATTTATGCAGCAATTCTAATCCTATATGCTGTCAGGTGTGGGATGTGACTGAGACTCGAGATTTCGCAGCTATATTATAAAGCCCAAGTTTAGACTTCAGATATATCCACTCTAGGCCTTGGTAACAGGGAGTGCAATTATATACACTTTTCAGGTATTTATTTAAGGGTTTGAAGTGTTTTGTTACTAAATGGGAGGCAGCATAATCTCTCCCTAATAAGAAATATTTCAGGGGCCCCTCCAGCCCCACTGAGATAAAGGGCAGAGTAATAGAAGAGCTGATGAATTTTTCCCAGAGACCTATCCCATTTTTCCTGCCTTCAAGATAGCACATTTAATGGGCTGGATCTCCAGTGTGTGGTGCCACTGTCCAGGGACCACAGCTAAACCTAACATGCTGTCACAGCAACATGCTGGAGACCCAGTCTTGGGTGGACTATCTTGATGGTTTTTAAGAATGTGTCAAGTGAAAAATATTACCATGTGAACTGCTAAGATTTTTATTGATCCTAATGCTGCCAAGTCTCCACATTTCCAGATGTCTGATTTTCTCTTCAGTGGCAAAACACAGTGGTCTGTGGCCCCTTGAAACTCTAGGGGGCATGTTGCTGCCTGTTTTCTTGCACAGGAGTGCCCCGCAGTCCCCTGGGCAGTGACCTACCCCAGGTCTTCTGTGCTCTTTCATATAGGATCTCAGCTAGTCCTTCAAAATCCCAGGAAGTAGAAATCACTGCCTTCATTGTACAGATGAGGAGAAGGAGGTATGAAGTGATTAAAGGACCACTCGGGTCATGCAGTTGGCACCCAGTTGGGGATTGTACCTGATCTCAAAACCCATCCCCTTTCTTTTACATCACATTTCCTCCCTGCAGCAGACACTACGGGCAGCCCACCCAGATCCCCTTTCCTGCCAGGGCACCAGTGTCCACAGCTCGCAACTGACACAAACGGCTGGCCCCCTTGCCTCAAGGCAGGGCAAACTCCATGCAATTCCTACTGCAGAGCTCTGGGAGGGACCAGCCTTCACTCCTTCCCCACCAGACCCTGCTTCCCTTCCCTCTTTCCCCACTTAGGAGCACTTTCTCAAATCACATGCATAGGAATCTCAGTCGAAGACTGCTTCTAGGGGATGGGACCTAGGGTGCTCTCCTTTGAGCTTTGAGTTGTCCTAACTCCATCCCTATTCTGTTTTTGTTTGTCTGTTTTCCTATTTGTGAACCCATTTAAGTAAAGACATTCATTTTTTCCCTCAGTCATCTGTCCTCCATAAGCACTAATCCCTACAGGGAAAATAATTTCTTACATCTAATTCAAGTCCTTTCAGTTGCAGCATTAGCCCACTTTTTCTCAGAAGAAAAACCAAGCAGTCTTTTATCGCTGATGCAATTAGCAGAAGACTAGAAACTGACATCCTTTCTCTTTCTGGTTTTCTACATACCAGAATGTAAGCTGGAAGACCGCAGGGCCTCTTCTCATTTACTGCTGTAGTCCTAGCATGGAGAACAGCATCTGCTGTAGAGTAGGTAGGACCTCTGCACAGTTCATGAACGAAGTGGGTGGGAATATACCAACACAGGGACTGGGTATCTCATGGTGCAGGGAGTGGTTCCTCTCTCTAGCTACTGCCCTTGCATCTAGTGGCCTCCCAGTGTGCAGGTGATGAAACTGTCAGTTCTGATGAAACAGGTAAGGCTCTATAGGAGTTCTGTTCTCAGAAGGCTCCTGCAGCCAGGCTGCTCTGCCTCTTGTTTACTGGCATCATGCTATGGCTTGTTATTAAAGCAGCAGTGACACTGCAGGAATCCTTTGAATTTCCCCTTAGTTGGACCCTTACCATCTCCGACCTAAGCCTTCCTTCCCAATTGGTAAAACAAAATCTTGGTCCTGACCCACTACATTGACGTGATAATTCAGGGTTTAAAAACCATTGAGTTATATCCAAAAATGTCAGGGGTTCGCCAGGTATTTCCCTGTTCTTCTTTAGCATATCACCATTATCAGCCCACATTGCACCTCAGCTCACATTAGCTCATTACTGAAGTTCCTCTTCAAACCACACACCAGCCTGAAATGTTTCAGCAGTGTTCCTTCCCTTATAATTTTTTCAGAGAAGAGTACCAGCAAGTCAATTTCACTTCAATCTCCCTCTCTCCAGCCAACTCTGACATGTCTGGAAATTTATAGTGATTTTTGGATGGAGAGTATGCCTACTAGGATAGGTTTGTAATGTTCCCTTCAATAAGCATTTATTTTATGTTTCCAGCATGCCTGGGCTAAATGGCAAATACATGCACTGGAACTATTCCAGTGCAGATGGCTGCTTGTGTACCATTAGCTGGAAAGGATTCAGCAGATATTTATCAGGTTAAACAAGAAGATATTTGGCTGTCACCTCATTACTCAGCCCTGCTTGGCTAGAATTCTATAATTCTAGATTTCTTCTAAGTGTGACTGCAAAGCCCCACCATTTAGTAATGCACATATAGTCAAAAGATGATTTACAGTGGAATGACCTTTTCAGAAAATCATGAACTGACTCCTGGACAGAATATGGAGGGGCTCAGACCACCATGGAACAAAGTAAGCACACCTGTTTGCCCCTTAGGGAACTACTGCCTTTGTACTAGACAGGTGCAAGGTAGAAGCTATGCAGACCCATTTAAGTATTGAACAAAAGCAACTCTGGAAAAGTTACTAATGCCATTTACTGAGGCACCCATATTGTACTGTCAGTGTTTAATGTAGGATTAAGAATATTAAACTGTTTTCTCATCAAGAGAGGATTTATAGCTTACGAAAACAGTTCAGCTTCTCTGCTATAGAGAAAAGTGGTTGCGTTTCCTTTCCTGGAGATGTCAAAGAAGAGTCAGACAAGGAGGTTTCCAAGTTACAGACCCTAGGTGAGAAATGAGAAGTGGTGTTGGGCATTGGTCTTCTGCTCCCAATCTTGTCTTTTTAGCAAGAATCTGGATGAAGCTATAGAAGATGCGTTTATCCGATACTGCAAAGAGATACAGCTAACACACTGGACAATATAATTTGTATTCAATACATTCTAGAACACTGAGATGGAACTAAATAAGAGAAAATCTAATAGACATAAAGTAGCCTACACTCAGGTTACTAAGTCACCCGCCCAACTAAGGACAGTCCATAAAAAAGGGCATGGAGATTTTACGAGCCAGCACTGGACACACATGTGAAACATGGCATGCCGTCTTAGGCAGGATCTGCATATAGCAGTTAGTCCTAGAACAAGGAGCCATGTTTACATTAGTTAGAATACGTCTGCAGTATTATATACCTTTTAGATGTATTTATATTTAGATGTATTTATAGGACTCATTTTTTACAGAAATTACACACTAGAGTAAATCCAGATGAAGGCAACCTGGATGTGAAAGCATCTGAAAGATATATAAATATAAGGAACAGACACAGAAACTGATGACTTCTAAACAGAGATGATTTGGAGGAAAGATGTGACAAGCATCTTTCAACACTTAAAGCCTTAAGAGCTGCCACTAGCAAAATGTGGTACAATTCGAGCATTAAAATTAATACGTGATGCTAATAGACTATAATTAATTAAATAATAAAATAACCCATGAGCCAATGCTAACAGCAAATATCCAAACCTTAGATTCTAAGGGCTAGCAGATAGAAAAGAGAGTAAAGTTATTTTTATAGACAGGTGAGTTGAAGCTATATCACTTTAGGTCTAATACAGAGAAGAACCTGCTGACAGTTAATAAACAATAAAACCACAGGGCAGAACTAGCTCAAGCATTTTCAAAGATCCTCACAGTCTGCCAAATAATTGTGCAGTCTTACTCATAGTATCTAAGCCTTCGCTTGCCCTCTAGTAAGAGTGGGAATTAACTTTTACTGAATGTCTAATGGTTATCAAGCAAATATTTTACGTAATCTTTCCAATGACTTAGTGAGATAGGTATTATTATCTCTGCTTTACAGAAAAAGGAAGGTACAGTAACCTATGCAATGTGACACAGAGTGTCAGAGCTGGGATTTGAACCTAGGTATATCGAACTCCTTCCACCACACCACAGCGTACATAACACACATGGAGTGGTTGGAGGAGACCCTGGAGCCCCCACACCTCAAGTTGGTGTGTCATGACTCTTTAATGGTTATGCTTTCCTCATCTACTCAGCCAGACAGAGAAACTATTACTGTCATTCCTCTGGATTGTAAGAGGAAGACTGGGGCGTTTTTCTAGAAGTCTACTGTTAGATGAGTCTGAATTGGGTGAGATGTCTCCACCCACTCCCCTCCCACAGTGCCCTTGTTTGCCCTTCTGTTGAATATGAGTCAATTTACCTGATCAGTCCAGTTTGTTAACTTCCTCTTTTTCAGAGACTGTTCACCTGACCACTTAGAAACCAGGGTTCCCTGGCAGTCTAGTATAGTTTAGGGAAAATCTGACACTGCTGATAACATCTACAAGTTCAAACATACCAATGAGTGATTTAACGGACGAAGGAAAGTGCAGTCACAGAGGACACATGGCTGCCCTGTTATCACTGTTTTGTGTTAGAAGAGTAAGAACATTTAAATTACAGTGCATAGGCCTAGAATGATCTTCCCTTTATTTTGAAAGTGTGACTATGTCTAAGGAATTTTCTAGGTTTTGTATACGGACATAACATAGAATCTCCTACCTTCTGCTCATGTCTCCTAAGGCCAGAGAAGGTAATTGGGATTTGATCTTTCTTTAGCACATTTAAAAATACAATGTTCATCTATCTGTCTGCTTTCAGACCACTGGTTTTAGCTGCCTCTTCCTCCTGGAGTTTCCTGAGACCAGTCATTTTGTCCCCTCTATTTATTTATTTCACAAGTATCTCCTGAGCCTCTCTGTGCTGCGTGTCAGGAGTACGGCAATGAAACAGACAGACACAGCTCTTGCCTTCATCAGGGCTCAATGACCTGGCTATTGAGACAGACATGAAACAAAAAATTACACAAGTAGAGATTCACACTCAACAAATAGTCTACATCTCTCTACAGCATCCAGCACAGAGCTTGGCACATGATGGGTGCTTCTACATGAATATGTGAGTGCTGTTTCTGTGAAATATGCAGAAAAACTGACCAGCTGAGTTCATCCTAGCATCAGGAATTCAACGCTTTGACTTTCAGAGTGGGGAAAACTGGAAAATCAGGAGATCTGTGTTCTAGTTCCTGCCTTCCCACAACTACTAGAATTGTCTTGGGCGAGTCACTTAGTTTCTCTGAGCCTACTTGCTTACTTGTAGAATAAAGTCTAAGTACAAGGACCCCTCATTAATAGTAAAATGGCTGCTGTCAGAGGTCTTCTAGTCCAGCCCCACACACCTTGCCAGAAAGTCAAGGCATAGCTGGAGCTGAGGTCTTCCTAAAACAAATGGCTCTAGCATAGGGGTCTGTGTCAAAGTCAGAGCTGCTGGGAAGATGGATTAGCAGCTGGAAGGCATGAATTCCCTGGACCATGACACTAATAATCTATGTCTGAACATGGGAAACACTGCACTTGACTTACCATCCACTGACTGTTTAAAGACGAACACTTTTTATACGCTAGGAACACTAGGTTGTATTTCTAGACAACAGGTCAGAGGAGACAGGAAATTACAGACATGGTTTTCATTGTATGTTTTTACAAGTGGAAAAAAAAAAACCTAATTTTCCATCCACTCTGACAGTCAGCAGAAAATGGCTTAAAAACTTAAGGGCAGTTGTCAGAATTACCTTGAATGACCTTGAGCACTAGTCTAAAGCATGATTAGGGTGATTTGGCACCATAATTTCAGCAGGTTCGGGGCACAGTCCCCACACTAAGGTCTCAATGGTTTTTTTCTCCCAGCAAGAAAAAATAGGAAAAATCCTAATGAATGCAGATCATCTTTAAAAGAAATACCTATAACTTAGAAAACTAAGATGAAGCAACGACACAGCCTGCTGTCTGAGCCTGAAGGAGCAGGCCAAAATACTAGGTCTGAATAAACTAGGGACAAATAGTCTTTGGAAACCCAGAACTTCATTAATAAGATCACTAATAGGCAGCAAAAGATCATCTCATACTCTTTGAATTCTGGAGTAAGCAAATGAGAGGAGGCTCAGACATGGACCCTTTCTTCCCCCTGCTACAGATTCCGGCGGTTGCATTCCTCACCTACCTGGGGCAAATACACAGAGCCTTTGCTACAGTTTCTTTTCTTTTGCTTTCCCATCAGAGCTACTAACTTTTGCTTACTTGCTCCAAAATGTTAGAAAGCAAGTGGCCAGGTTGTCTCACACAACTACATCCTTCATATAGCACTTCCTGGTCCTCCTGTCTTTCAGCAACTGAGCCCCAATAATCTGGCCAGAGGAAAGCATCATTTCCACTAGAGTCCCTTTGGATAAGAGGCTGCTACCAAGCAGCATCTCTGTGGCCATTTCCCAAACCATTAAGCTTGGTCTAACTTTGAGATGAGCTCTTCTCAAATCACTGTAAATTTGAGCCAATCACAGCCACTAAGGTCTCAGGACACTATCCCAATTCAGCCTCCCTGAGATCCATCCTCCCAGAAGGCAGGGCAGCCCAAGAAGCCCAGGTGGGGCATCTCAGAAAGAGAAGAAACCTAGACTCCCTCACTACTCAGCCTTTCCACTTTTGTTAAACTCTCCCAACATGAGAGGTCAGCCTGAACCACCGCAGTCTTCCATCCCCTCAGACCAGATCTCGTGCTGGGACATGCCTCCTCCAGCCCTGTTCTTTCCCCCTTGGCACAAAAAGACAACTGGCTCCTGAAGGTAGGATCCATAGTGAGAGAAATTCTCTAGGGGTACCTCTTCAGGGGTGGTTGAGCCATCAAGAAGTCTCAGGGGAAGGAAGGTTAGGACTCTGTCCTACCTTGTCACTGTCCACTGTGTTCTGAGAGGTCCTAGAAGCAATGGAGATGGTGTCTGGTTGGCTGCTCCCATCTCCCTGGCTGTCAATATCCTCCACTCCATCCCTGCAGGAAGAAGAGAAAAAAAACAGGGGTGGGGGTGGGGGGAACCACTGTGGGTTTAGAACACACAAGGATTTCCGGTTGGGTGGGCAGAGCAGCGCCTCGCACTTTCTAGCAGGGATTTGTCTAAAATTATCCTGCTAAAGAGAGTGGCCCTATGCGATTTTCAGTGACGTCACTTCTTGCACTTAGTAAATACATAATCACTATGTTGATAACTGAACGCAAAATGACCCCCTTTCCCAAAACTCCTCCAGCCCATGCTGCAGAGGGGGTGTATGTATATGTGAATATATATATACATATTTGGGAATGGGTCTATAACAGGCAGTAGGAAGATATATATCCTACTTAGAGCCTAGGCTTCTATCCAAGTGATTAGGTCATTTCAATAATCCCAAATTCAGGGTATTCAAGTTTTTGTACATGCTGTAATTAGGATGAAGGTTCATTTACAGTTGGCCTATAAAGAAAACAGAAGTGATAAGATTTCTTTTATTTTTTCATTTTATTTTTTGAGATGGAATCTCATTCTGTCGCCCAGGCTGGAGTGCAGTGGTGTGATCTTGGCTCACTGCAACCTTCACCTCCCAGGGTCAAGCAATTCTCCTGCCTCAGTCTCCCAAGTAGCTGGGATTCCAGGCTCCTGCCATCACGCCCAGATAATTTTTGTATTTTTTCGTGGAGATGGGGTTTCACCATGTTGGCCAGGATGGTCTCAAACTCCTGACCTCAGGTGATCTGCCCGCCGCAGCCTCCCAAAGTGCTGAGATTACAGGTGTGAGCCACTGCACCCAGCTAAGATTTCTTTTAAACTTAAGTTTCTTCTGTTCAAGAAAACAAGTTGAGTGGAATATTGTCTCCAGGGGCTATTATCTTTGGGAAATTCCTGATATTGGACCTTCAACTCCTGGGTGTGGAGAAGGAATTTATTGCCTTCATCTGGCTGGGTTTTGAGGATCTCATGCATGTTTATAATGATTTCTTATCAATACAGAAGTCCAAGGCATTTTCTCAAAGATTGGAGAACAGTCACAGGTTCCACAGCAGCTTTGGAGCCAGCTGTGCTTCTGTGTGTCAGCTAAGACCATCTCCTGAGTGCACTCCTGGCATTTAAACCCCTTCCTGGGCCCCAAACCATATAGCTGTCCCACTCCCATGTTCTTTCAGCTCTCCAGCTATAGAACTATGCCCTCATCCTGTGTCGAGACCACAGCCATGGCCAAGAGGGACTGGATGTCTGGAAACTGATGAAGGCTGCAAAGTCTGTGCCAGGAAAAGCTGGGAGAGATGTGGGGTTAGGGTTGGGGTTAGGTGAATTAGCACAGGAAATGACAGCTCTTCCAATGGGCGCTTTTATAAAAGACACCCTGATGCTGCTTGTGGAGAACTAATGGCATCAGGGGACAGGGAAACTGAAAGCCTGAGAATCCTACCACATGAACAAAGTGTCACAAATAATGAATTCACCTCAAAGGGTTTAAAAGATTACACTCTGGTGTACGTGTGGATGTATGTGGATATGTGTGTATGCAAGTACCCAGGCATGTGCACATGTATACACACAATGTCTATTCATCATAAAAAGTATTTTCTCCCACCTAGAACACTTCTAAGTCAACTGCTCTCTCACCATCATTTGTGGGCTTGGGAAATGTCAATTTATTTTAATAACATAAGCCAACCATTCGTAGGAAGGAAAATCTGCTGTAAAAAGAATTTATGTGACGCATTTCAAAACCAAAAATAAAGGACTTTTAGATCATCTGTTGTTTTGGATTAACTGGGCCAGTACTCCCCATCATGTGTAGACAGTTGAGAGCTGGCTGTACTTTCTGCTTCCTGCTATTCTGGCCTGTGGTGGGCCCTTCTGGTCCACTCCAGATGAAGTCACTTCTGGGGGATGTGGGGAGCCCACCTAGGAGTGTGGGTAGTATTCCCCAACCAATGAACTCCTCTATAAACTGTCCCTATATCCAGGAATCCAAGATAATGGAATTATAGACTGCCTGGCTATTCTCTGTGGAGTATGCCAAGGTTTCTCACCCACCCATCACAGGACAAGAGAAAAGGTGTGAGCAGAGAAAAGTTAGGGGCATTTCCAAGATACGCCTTTCCCATATTCTAGAAATGCCCAAACTCTCCTACTATAGGAAAAAGGGGCTATGTCAGGGTAAGTAACCCTAGTCAGCCTCACCTGAGTATCTTCTCTCACTATGATTCTAGACCACCATTTCTTTATACTTGTTTCCTTTCTAATTTCTTTATTAAAGTATGGATTCCCTGAGGTCTCCACTGCTAGACTTTAGTCCACCCCCTCCTTACCTGGACTCTGGACATAGATAACTGACATCAAAATGACCCCTCCCCCAGAGTAGTTATAATTCCTCCATGCAGCACTGAGGAGGTGACTTTATCCTGGTCATGCAGGTCTTAGGGCTTCTGCCCCACGGAGGTTTCTCTACCTTAGTCACATCCTTCTTTTGGTTACCACCTTGCTCAGGACCAATGCTGCTGCTGCTGCTTCACAGGCCCTGAAATGGCTCCCTACACTGCTTGTCCTGGTTGGTACCTAAGGGTCAACTAAATCCTCCCAATTTATTCCATTCAGCTACAGGGGAGGAGGGAAGAACCTTTTACCACTGATGACCATCTCTGTTAGAACCCCGTTTTTTTTCTTCAAAATGTATGTGAAGTTTTTGTATGCTTTCTTTGGAAGTGTCCCCCAAAAGAGTCATCAGAAGTGTAGATGTCATATGGAGACTTGGGAAAGAAATACTTAAGAAGTCATCCATGGGTTTAAAGGAAACTGGGATTCAGAAGGGTCAGAGAGATATAAGAAATAAGTCCTCTTCTGCCCAATGACATTGCTTATCATAGGTGAATGAAGGTGAGGTCTCTGTGGGTATTGCAATAAGAGCTGCAATGAAACCACCACTCCACACGTTACAGTACACAAAACCCTTTCACTATCCAACCAGTTCAGAGTTCCTCCACTCTAGGGCTTATCTAAAGTCCCCTTTCTTTGAATTCTTATAGCATTTATGATCCCTATCGGTGGTTCTTCTGGTCTATTACATGTGTGAGACATGGCTATTAGATGGCTCTTAAGGGAATCGACTCATCTTACACTTCCTTTTATCTTGTAGCACCTAGCAGAGTGTTCATCAAATAAGAGGTGCTCAATGAAGCCCTGCTGAATTTGACACTCGTGAGATGCTTAAAGATGAGATGACTCATCCTAGGTGGAACTCACAGGCCTTCCTGGAAAGTGCCACCTGCAGGGCACATCCCCCTTCAGAAGCAAAGATTCATCCCATTCCCGCACCCGGAAGCCTGTGAGGCAGGCAGTGCTGGAGGGAGAGGCGCTTGTTACCTCTTACTATTGTTCCTCTGTTTGGCTGGTGTTTTGGGGAGCTGAAGTGGCTCCTTTAAAGCTCCTTTCAGGTGAATGATCCTTTCTTGAATCACTTCTCGAATGTTCTTGATCCACTCCTGCTTGGTTTCGATGTTGGAGGCCTAGAGTGCCACAGGGAGAGAGACTGAGAACCCCAACTCCCATCACCTTGCCAAAAACAGCTCTCAACCCTCCTGCAGTCTTCATCTGTTATTTTCAAGGATTCCAAATGTCTGGGGAGTTTATTTATCATTTCATACTTATGACTCTTTAATACCAGAAACAGGCTTCTCCAACTCCCAGAACAGTGCTCTGACCTCAAGACTCAATGCAGAATTACTTGTATGAGAGTAACTGTCAAAGTATTTCATAACCCATAAGGCACTGAGCAATCCTGATATCTGCCCTGGAGCTGCAACAGAATCTGGAAGTTTCCCCTGGGACAGGGATTAACACCTGGGCTGCTAGATCCAGGGGAGGTCTAGTGGGCACTGGGAGGGGCAGCATCTACTTCTCAATCAGTATGGATATATGTCAGGATGCTCACCTAGCATGGCTCCACAGACTTGTATTGACTAGAAGTCAGTCCTGGGCTTGTGGCAAGCTAACTCTGTTAACTAAGGCACTGCTATCATTTTATGATCATTCCATTTGTCTTGGTAGAATTTTTTTTCTGGTAATTCTGCCTCACAACAGGTAGCAGCTATGCTGGCAGTTCAGAGTGAACAAGTGTGAAGCTTTTGTCGGGGTTGGACCATCTATTCCTTGGTGATGGGCACTTTCCTGACAAGCAAATGACTGCCGGGAGCTCCATTAGCTGCATGATCGCTGCTCAGTCAGGCTAACATCACTGCTGCGCCCCAGAGAGCAGCAATGACTCCTCAAGGCCATCCTCTAATGAAAGGCCCCCTCTTGACACTTCTCCCCATCAGCATGGTCCCCATGCTAATGTGATTTACTAGGGGTTCAAGAACATAGGTTCCCAGGGAATAAGGTCCATATCTTGTACGACGTTATCCCCCACCACACTAGGCACTATACCTTTTACACAGAAGCTATTTAGGAAAAAATGTTAAATGAATGTAGAGCAAATCAAGGTGCCTTTTGTCAAAGGGTCAATTGTTCTTGCCACTTGAAGGAGGACATACGGACAGAGCACAGTTTAAGTGGGTCTTGCTGAGCTGGCCCCACAGGCCACTCCCTGCCCTCTTCCCTGTTGGTCACACGTGTGCATGCACTTGAAGAGACCATGCGTCTTTGAGATTCTGGGTCTACCTTCATGATAGAATTTGCTTCTCAATACCCATGTGATGTTACCATTTCCAAGAGAGGCCCATGGCTCAGTAGAGTCTCTGCGTCTTAGCTTTTAGGTATCACTTGCCCACCCCCACTTCTATTACCCCCAACCCTAATCTTGTGCCTAGCAGAGAGCAGTACTTACTTTCAGCACTGTTTTATTGTCTGAGGATGGAGTGCGCCCAGACCACAAGGCGAATTTGCAGGGATCGCCCTCCACGTGCTCGGTCACACCCAGCTCTGAGGTCTGTAGACAGGAAATGCCTGTGAGAGGCGGGGAAGGGGAGGGCAGTGGGGAAACTTAGGGCTGGGGTGGGAAGGGAAAGGCAACAAAGAGGAGAGGACCGAGGGAGGGGCTTCTGTCAATCAAACTTTAACAGATTGGATATTCTGTTCATCTACCCAGGATGGAAGGACCTACAGGCACGTGCCTGATTAGCAGGTACCAGGGAGGGAAGGTGAAGAGGGAGGTGCTAAAAGCAAACAGAAAGAAGAACTGTGAACTCTAAAATGCAGACGTGGGAGGTGAGTGGGGTGCTTTCCAAATAGGAGACATTTTCATTTGTCCAGGATGGTTTTGGTGTGGAGGCCGGGGAGGAGATGAGATGAGTGTGTCCAGATCCCTTCCTGCCCATGGGTTCTATGAAAGCAGGGAGTCTTGTCTTATCCCACCTGCCCCACCTACCAGTAGCTTGTTCTTGTAAACATATTTCGTGTGTCCTGAAGAGTCTTTGATTTCCTTGCTAAAAACCAAGGAGATCTCAAAGAGGAACAAGTGCCGCTCCCGCCCCTTCCGGATCAGCGACTTCGGGTCCCACACTTGAAAGGCATCCTGGAGAATCAACTCCCCCTGCACATCCAGGTTCTCGTCGAACCCTGAAAAACATCCATTTTCACCCTGTGGAGTTTCTCTACTGCCACAGTCAGGGGGGCCATGTTCCACTCCCCTCTTGGAGAAAGGCCTCTCTTATTGTTAGTCCTCAGTTCCTGAAGGGTTTTTCTCTCTCTGCTAACTCCAGAGACTGCTGAACACTTCCACAGACATCTCTGAGAATTGCAATTAGATCTCTCCTGACCCCTTCCTGCACCATGTCTTTTATATACATAACCAATATTAGTGGAATCTCCTGCAAAGGTCCTATGCAACCTCACATCTTCACATACCCACAGTTGGCCTCCTGCAAGGGCAAATCCCATAGCTCCTTTGTCCTCCACAACTTTCTACTGTTCCTGACTTGCAGCTATGAGTAGGGCTGAGGACAAACACTTCCTGACTGAGTGTCTTCAGCTCATCTTTATTTGTCATATTACCTCCTTAATTCTCTTCATTCGTCTTTTTTTTTTGTTTTTTGTTTTGGTGCAGTGGCATGATCATGGCTCACCATGGCCTTGAACTTCCAGGTTCAAGTGATCCTCCCACCTTAGCTTCCCAAGTAGCTGGGTCTATAGGTACATAACACCATGCCCAGGTAATTTTTATATTTTCTGTAGAGACAAGGTCTCTACAGACCAGCTGTTGTTGCCCAGGCTGGTCTCGAGCTCAAGTGATCCTCCCACATTGGCCTCCCAAGTGCTAGTATTACAGGCATGAGCCACCGTGCCTGGTCTACCTTAATTCCTGTATTCCATTTCTAGAATTCCCCCCTTTGATTGCTTTGCACAAGACTTCAACAGTTTATATTTATACCACTTTATACAGTTTATATTTATACCACTTTAAGTTTTTTTTTTTTTTTTTTTTTTTGAGACGAAGTCTTGCTCTGTCGCCCAGGCTGGAGTGCAGTGGCCGGATCTCAGCTCACTGCAAGCTCCGCCTCCCGGGTTCACGCCGTTCTCCTGCCTCAGCCTCCCAAGTAGCTGGGACTACAGGCACCCGCCACCTTGCCCGGCTAGTTTTTTTGTATTTTTTTTTAGTAGAGACGGGGGTTTCACTGTGTTAGCTAGGATGGTCTCGATCTCCTGACCTTGTGATCCGCCCGTCTCGGCCTCCCAAAGTGCTGGGATTACAGGCTTGAGCCACCGCGCCCGGCCCACTTTAAGTTTTTAAGAGAGGCTCTCAAACTTTAATGTGCATAAGAATCACCTGGAGAGCTTGTGAAAACACAGATTACTGCCCACCCTCCAACCTCCCCAGATATTCTGATTCAGTAGGTGTGGGGTGAGTCCATGAATGTGCACTTCTGACAAGCTCCCAGGTGCTGTTGCTGCTGCTGGTAAACAGACCATGCACGGAGTAGCTGGATCCAGAGCATAGGTCAGGGACAGACTGGAGGAGCTGGGTACTTGCAGGTACTTCACGGTGGGGTGGAGGTGAACGTATAAACAGGGAGGAAAGGAGTGGAGAAACTGTGTCAACAGGAGTACATTTAGATTGTTCCTGCTCAGCCTAAGGAAAATAGCCAGGGCTCCTTTGCTCTAAGAATTGAGGCTTCTGCTGCTAAGGATGGTCCAGGAAATATGGAGACCATATCAAGTCTCCTAAGGTGGTGGTGGTGGTACTGGCGGAGTAGGATGGAGTCCAGAAGAGAAAAAACAGCCACGTGTTTACATATTTGCAACAGACTATACACATTTCCTTTAGCAACCATTAAAAATGTTAATTTTTTTTTTTTTTTTTTTTTTTTTTTTTTGAGATGGAGTCTCGTTCTATCGCTCAGGCTGGAGTACAGCAATGTGATCTCAGCTCACGGCAACCTCTGTCTTCTGGGCTCAAGCGATTCTCATACCTCAGCCTCCCGAGTAGCTGGGATTACAGGCATGCACCACCACAACTGGCTAATTTTTGTATTTTTAGTAGAGACCGGGTTTTGCCATGTTGGCCAGGCTGGTCTCGAACTCCTGACCTCGTGATCCACCCACCTTGGCCTCCCCAAAAAATGTTAAATCATTAACTCATCTAACAAATTCCGCCCCAGTATGGCTGCTCTGCCCACTCATTCTGCAGTGTTAAGACGATTTTACTGGAATCTTACTCTACAGGTTTCTGGTCCTAAGAAGATAGTTTCAGCTGACTGAAGTCTTATCAGAGTTGTTTGGCTGGACTTACTAACCTTCCAGGAGGACAAAATGCTGGTTGCACAAGAATGTGAATGTATTTAATGCCACTGAACGGTATATTCAAAAATTGTTAAAATGGTAAATTTATGCTACACATATTATGTATATTTTACCATAATAAAAAAAAGAGCATAAGGCTGAAGATGGTATGCTTTGTGTGTGTGTGTCTGTGTGTGTTTATGTGATCAGGATTTCTGTTCATTGTGATGACCAAGGCGATGCAATGCAGATGCTACACAGACTAACAAGACTGCTGCGGGTTGGGAGCTCTAGCACACCAACAGTGAGGGTAATGGCCTGTCCTGGACTCTCTCATGGACAGCAACACGTCCACATAACCTCCAGTGGCTTAGGCCTGGTCCTTCCTGGAAGCAGGGTGCTAGCCAAGTTGGTCCTTGTGGAGCCCCTCTCACACAACAAGGGCCTATGTAACTATTTGTCGTTTCTTCTCTCTTCCAGCCTTAGCTTTTTTTGTCTAATTTCACGCCACTTCCTCTCATGATGCAAGTTCCCCCGTCTTAAGGAAGAGAGGAGGCTTCCCCAGTGTGGGGAGGACAGCTACCTTCCAGCATGCTGACATGCATGGCATCATTGGCTTTCTTTGGGACACTGAGCATCACTTCCAGGCCATCCTTGAGCTCCCCTTTCCCTTCTTCACAGCAAGTCAAAAGTTCCTGGGGAAAAAAAAAGTCCGGACACAATTAGGGCCATCTCCCCCAGCTTCCTCCCACCACCTAGCCCACCAAGGAAATTACAGACCAGCTTCGCTCTCTGTAATGGTTCCCTCTGAGCTATAAAGAAAGTGAGGTGGGGTAAGGGGTTATCTCCAAGAATTCAACCACAATTTTTCTCTCACACTGAGCATTCTCAGCCCAATCTAGCCCAAACTAACTCAGTCCAACCCAACTCCCAAATAGCTTGACCTGTAAGTCAGCAACTGAGGCATTCTCTGTCACCGGACTGCCCTCTTAGGGAAGGGACTACCCCGGTAAAGCACAAGAACAGAGGTGCAGTATTGTGTAATCCAATAAAGAGAACAAAGAGAAGAATGAGAAGGATAAAGGGAAGATAAAGAGTGTGCTACGCAGCACCCATATATCCCTGCATGCTTACTGCTGACACCACTTTTATTTACAAGCCTCTACAGCCTGAATGCTGACTTCCATCCTACTGGGAACAACCTGAGGTTGCAGACTTAATAGGCTTATGACATCCCAGAGTAATAAAATATTTTTAGATCACATGGATCAGGAGTTCCTAATCTGGGGCCAATAGATGGGATTCTAGGCTATTTCACTGTCAGATGAGGTAAGTGCGATTAAGAGAGATAAAGTGATTTTCCTCAGGTTATAGAACTCAGTGGAGGCTACGCAGGGGCCTGAATCCAGGTCCCCCGAATCCAAGTCTGGCACTTTATCCATCACATCAACCCTGTCTCTCCTATATTCTGTCCCCCATTGAGGCTTCCAGGGGCAATACCTTCTTTCTTTTATCTCCTGGGGAGCTGGGGAGTATGTCCTTTCTTTTGTATTTCCTCACTGGAGACTCAGTCATCACCATCCCCATAAAATATATATAGTATTTGGTTGGTGGAGAAAAGACCATTTCCAACTATCTTAAGAATCATAAGACTACTTGGAATGATTTTTGCCCAAACCAGAAGAATGTTGGCTTTTCATTTTTCCTATCAGGGTCATTGTATCTTGCTCACTTTGACACTGGGAAGGGAATGGTTAAGCAACAGATCTGCAAACCATACTCTCTCCTCCAGGGGGCAGGGGATGCGTGTTGAGTGGAGGTGCCTTTCCCAGAAAGAAAGCAGTTCACCAGATCAAATCTTGTAAACACGTTAATGACAGACGTCTTGACAAATAACCTAATGGTACTTGCTAGGAAAAGATGACTTATCTAGGAAATGCCTTTAATAGGATAAATCTTGTCTGTCTAGGGCTTCTTATGGTAAATAACCCTAGAATCTGTGGCTTTAGAGGCATGGCTCTCTGGAAGGTGTCACATAAGCTATGCAACTATCTAAGTAAAAAGGGAATGTCTTTCATGACCAAATGACTCTCTTCAGGGCAAGTGATACAATGTGACATACATAATTTACAGACCTTGTACGTCAATCTGGCCACAGCATGTCCTGATGCTGCAAGAAAAGGCTTGGAGCTGCAATGGTGGTCCTGGCCCTTTCCCATGTCACCTCTGCCTCAGAATTACTTGTATCCTTGAAATTATTAGTCAAGCTTTACACTTGGTAAGATATCTAATTAGTGAGAGTCTGATCTAAAAATCCAATCCTTAGTGTTATCTTGGATACACTCCCATAGGAATAAGGGAGTTTTGAGTGTCCAAAGAAGAAGTGCGCCCCCTAGAGCACATGTTTGGGAGGGAGAAGTGATCAGCGCTCAGCTCTGTCCTTGGCTCCAGTCACTATAATGTCATCCTTGTTCAGAAAGTGGTATTGACTTCTGCCAACCTAAAGTGCTCAGATTCTCCCACCCCTTTCCTTATTTTAACCTTCCCAATCTTATTTTCATACATCGTCAAAGAAAATCCTGAGGTAAAACATAAGAGAAAAAACAAGAAATACGCTTCAGTTTGTGACAGAAAACACGAATTAGTTTAATCCCCCCTGCTCAAAACAATTGAGCGAGTCTACCAATCTACCAGCTGGGCCAATAAATTTTCCCTGATCCTTGCTACACTTTGTGATAAGGAGAAGGCTCCACATTTAATTTAGGATCCTTTTGTAAAGCCACAGCAGATTTACATGTAGAATACTGAGCACTCTGACATAAAGTTTCTACTTTCATGCCATACCTAAAGTGATGAACCCGGAGATACTGATAATTAAATATACATTTATTTGAAATAAAACTGACTTTATGAAAATAAGTCCCATATTATTTATTTATAGTAAAAGCTCAGCAAACTGTTTTTCTCTTACTCAGCAGGCACTCTGCCAACAGCACATTTTAAAAAGACCAAAACTATCTTCTTCTTTTTTTTGAGACAGAGTCTTGCTCTATCACCCAGGCTGGAGTGCAGTGGCTCGATCTCAGCTCACTGCAACCTCCGCCTCCCAGGTTCAAGCAATTCTCCTGCTTCAGCCTCCCGAGTAGCTGGGACTACAGGTGCATGCCACCATGCCTGGATAATTTTTATATTTTTAGTAGAGATGAGGTTTCACCATATTGGTCAGGCTGGTCTCGAACTCCTGACCTCAAGTGATCCACCCGCCTTGGACACCCAAAGTGCTGGGATTATAGGCGTGAGTCACTGTGCCCAGCCTGTTTTCCAAAAAAAAATTTTACTTCCTCACAATCAAATTCCTGCCACTTTATTTTTCCACTTCTTAGCTACCTCTATAGGCACCTCTTCCTAAAACACTCAATTCCAGAACAAAGTTCCAGAGCCCACTCCTTCAACTGCCTACAGCAAAACACAAGCCTATTCTATCCTCAACTTCCCTCCCTTGTCTGTGCCACATAATTCATCCTAGAGGGCTTACACCTTACAGGATTAAAGGGAGAGGTAAAAAGCTATATTTCTTTTAGAACTGCATCTTAGTTGATTTAAGACACTGGGAGTGTGGATAGCTGAGTCAGCACTGGTTTGTCTGTCTTTCCTTTTTTTTTTTTTTCTTTTAAATTCACAACCCCACCAATTCCTGAAAACCTTTGGGTGGGATACATACATTAAAACCATAAAATCAATTTTAAAAAGTCTATTAGCAGAAGAAAAATAATTTCATTTTTTATTTTATTCATTTATTTTTTTTTGAGACGGAGTCTCACCCTGTTGCCCAGGCTGTAGTGCAGTAGCATGATATTGGCTCACTGCAGCCTCTGCCTCCAAGGCTTAAGTAATTCTCATGCCTCAGCCTCCTGAGTAGCTGGGATTACAGGCACATGCCACCATGCCCAGCTAATTTTTTGTAGAGACAGAGTTTTGCCATGTTGGCCAGGCTGGTCTTGAACTCTTGACCTCAAGCAATCCACCTGCCTTGGCCTCCAAAAGTGCTGGGATTACAGGCATAAGCCACCAAGCCCGGCCATGAAAATAATTTTAAAAGGCCAAGCATTAAGTGGGATAGGAAAGAAGAAGATAATTATACACAAAATCTGGGCTAAGGAGATTCTACTGTAAGCAACCACAAAATTCAGTGCTAACTTTCTAATAGCCACAGGTAAAGAAGGGCCTGAGCATCTGTCATTTAAAGACAGAAAGTATACCCATTTTTCAGGAGAGAGGATCCCCTATGCCCCTGTCCTGAGGTCTCACAAGAATTTCTTGTGAGCCTTTATATAAGAAATTTCAAAAAACAAAGAAGGGAAAGCAGTTCTGCCAGGACAGGTGGGGTGTCTGCACACTCTTTTCTCACACTAGTCCTCAGTAAAGGCCGAGGGTGTGATGTCCAGTTGTAACACTTTAAGCCATTTCCACAGGGTTGGATGGCTAGAATCCTGGAAGCAAACGCCCATAGCCTCTTCTTGGAGATGAGGAAGGAGAAGAATTGCAGGGAGGACGTTGAAGGGAAATGATGTGGCACGGCCCCACTCTGACTCAGAGGACAGAAAACCCTACCAGGGCACAGGCTCCTGCACCTTCACTGCACTGTTGCCCTCAAGCCTCTCATCATGGAACCTCAAGTGCTAAGCCAGGGAGATTCCATGGGCTGGGAATGGTGAACTCACTCCAGTGTGACTAGAATGGCGGATTTGAAATTAGACTGGTTTTCAAGTTCAGTGAAATGAGATTATGCAAATTTTTGCAGGCATCTCTAAACAGGAGCTGAATTACATCAGATTTTCTCTGAAATTACACAATGTACTTATAACATGTCCCCTACTATCCCTTTATCTTTGCATTAAAGGAGCAACCAGCAGTATATTTCAAATGAGGGAAAACTCTACCCCTAAACTTTAGGAATTAATATAGATGGGGGTTATTTAACTACTTGTGTCAATTCCCCAGGCTTTCTGTGGAAATGACATTATTTTCAATGTATCAGTGCATTCTTATATGAGAAGGATCAACTCAAATTACTTAGTGTTTTGCATATTTGGTTATTTAACTTTTAAAGAAAAGGTTTTGAAGGAAGATCCAGATCTCTTGGTTGGCTCTAGAAGAACTCCAACATGCGAGAACCTACAGATATAAGAATACTCTTGTGTTTTAATATGTACCCTTTGACTATTTTCCCTCAAAATCCTCATCGTCTTGACAAACACAGAGATTAAGACAATGGTAGGTGCCACCCTGGCCTCAACTATCCATGTAAACTGGCACTGCCCTTAGGACTCTGACCTTTTATTTATTAATTATTATTATTATTTTGAGACTGTGTCTCACTCTGTCACTCAGGCTGGAGTTCAGTGGCGTGATCTCAGATCACTGCAACCTCCGCCTCCTGGGTTCAAGTGATTCTCTTGCCTCAGCCTCCCGAGTAACTGGGATTACAGGTGCACACCACCACCCCTGGCTAAGTTTTTGTATTTTTAGTAGAGATGGAGTTTCCCCATGCTGGCCAGGCTTGTCTCAAACTCCCAGTCCCAAATGATCTGCCCATCTCAGCCTCCCAAAGTGCTGGGATTATAGGCATGAGCCACTGTGCCTGGCCAGACTCTGACCCTTGATTTCATCAAAAGCGGGGGCTACCAGGAAGAATCTGCTTCTGTAAGGAGGGACAAGAAAGCCTCTAGGAGCCAGTCAGTGCCTGAGAAGGCAATTGCTAAAAGTTCTGCAGTGGTAAGTAGATGAGAAAATAGTCACAACTTATTCCTGCTCCCTTTTCTTCCCCTTCTGCCTTAAAATAGGCATCTGGAATTCCATGGGATAGGACAGCAACGCCAGTGTGGGCTGAAGTTCTGCTCTAGGTAGAAGAAAGGTCTTCAGGTGGAAGCATTCCCATCCTTACGGGCCAAAGCTGGGACTCCCTTGCCATAGGCGGTAGGCAGTGGAGGGGGATGTGGAGGGGAGGTACCTTCAGGAGAAGTTGATATTTGGTGATCCTTTGGACAGGCTTAATTAGGTAGGAAGAGATGGAATTGGCCAGACCATGCCGTTGCTGTATCTCCTGCAGGGATGAGAACAAGGTGCAATTAGACACAGAGGGGCGTGTGCATGTGTGTGTTCTGAAAGGAGAGAGGCAGGGGTCAAAGAGAGGAAGAAAGAGAAAAAGGTAGACAAGTTTGAGAACATGTTCTTTGATAGGGAGAGGGAGTCAAAAGAGAAACAAAAGAGACCAAGATGGATATAGAGAGAAAATAGGAGAGAGACTAAAAAGAGAGAAGGGTTAGGGAAAGAAGCAAGTATGTGAAACTAATAGAAATTGAACAAAAATGGAGAAAAGAGCAGTAGAAAAGAGAGCAATAAGGTAAATAACAGAGCAGAGGGTAAGGAGAGATGAAGTAGGAGTGAAAGGAAATCAGCTCCAAAAAGGGGAGAAGAGAGTATAGGGAAGGCAGAGAATGAGGCTCTGACTTCCATTCTGATGGCTCCTGATCAGTCTTTCCCTGCCCTCAGTCTCCTTAAAATAGCACACGGATATATCTCCTTTATTAATACCATCCTTCTCTTTAAATTTAACACATCCCAACTTAGGGTCATCACTTTAATTCTTATAAATGTTTCATAGTGATCAATGGCACCTCCTTCATTCTTCAGGTCTCCTAAGCTAGAAACCACGGAGTCAATTTTAGTCATTTCTCGTCTGTTATCCCTGGTGACAAATCTTTCCTTTCCATTTCCAGGGACATCACCCTCATCACTCATGCCCAGGTTAAGGCCATGGCCTCCAATTGCTGTTTGTGCTTCTAGTCTCTCCTTTTACTCTCTATCCTACCTCCAAAATGATCTTCTACTCCCCAAAGTCTAGGGGCTATAAGTGGCAGAAAAAGATACATTTTTGTCCCTGCCCTCAAAAAGCTTACAGTCTAGCTGAGAATACTCAATGCACATGAACTAGAGATCAACAAAGGACAATACAGGAAATGGTACAGCCAATAAAAATGGGAGTGATTACTGGGTTTGGGAGTGGCCAGATGGTTAGTAGAGACAAGCCCTCAACCTCATCTGGAGCTAAGAGGTGAGGTGGGCAGGTGGGGTGGGTTAAGTAAAAGGTTGGAGAAATGACACTCACTTACATCAAACACAAAATGTATCAGCTGAAATAATCATTGTGTGTTTATATGATGATGAGGACCATGACTGAATGGTACAGAGGATGCACACCCACCTTCTATAAAAAGTGAAAAATAAAGTTAGATATGCAAGGCTGGGTCATTGATGGGTTTGAGTTAGAAAAGAGTTAGGATATGAGGGTAAGTTTTTCAATGGAAAAGCATCACAGATTTTAAAGAGAAGAAATGGGTGGGGCATGGTGGCTCATGCCTGTAATCCCAGCACTTTGGGAGGCTGAGGCAGGAGGATTGCTTGCGTCCAGGAGTTCAAGACCAGCCTGGGCAACATAGCCAGATCCCATCTCTACAAAAAATACAAAAATTAGCTGGGTATGGTGCCACGTGCCTCTTGTCCCAGCTGCTTGGGAGGCTGAGGTCAGAGGATTGCTTGAGCCCAGGAGGTCAAGGCTGTAGTGAGCTATGATCATGCCACTGCACTCGGCCTGGGTGACAGAGAGAGACCCTGTCTCAAAACAAACAAACAAACAACAACAAAAAAGAGAAAAAAACACATGATGAAAGTAACGTTTCAGAAAGAGTAATATATAGCTAATAGCAACATGGGGGTAAATCTTGGAGAAATAGACAGAGATAAGTTATGAGGCTATTGCAAAAGCCCAGGTGTGTAGATCTGAAGTTGCCACATGGTCCAGCAATTCAAATTCTAGGTCTATGCATGAAAAACCCAAATACCCATGAATTGATAAATGGAAAAACAAAATGTAGAATATTCATACAATGGAATATTATTTGGACATAAAAAGAAATGAAGCTCTGATGCACGAAACAACATAGATGAACCCTGAAAACATTATGCTAAGTGAAAGAAGCCAGTCACAAAAGACCATGTATTATGACTCAATTTTTATGCAATGTCCAGGCAAAGTAGATCTATCTGTAGTGACATAAAGTACATCATTGGTTGCCTGGGGGTGGGGGTTTGTGGTGAAGCGCTGGGAGGTGATGGCTAAAGGATACAGGGTTGCTTTGTGAAGGTGATGAAAGTGTCCTAAAATCGACTGTAGGGATGGTTGCACGTATCTGTGAGCACACACACAAAAACACTGAATTCATACTTTAAATGGGCAAAATGTATGATATCTGAAATCATCTCTCAGTAAAGCTGTTATTTTAAAATAGGTCCAGGTATGCAATGTAGGGGCATGCCCTAAGCTGGAATTAGTGAGAATAAAGTATTAGGAAGAATAAAAGAAATATTTTAAAGAGGGACTTGATAGGACTTGTTATGGGGCTATGAAGAAGGGTTGAGAAGAGATAATAACAGTTTTAAAAATTATTCCATTGCCTATAAGAAATGATTTCTATCCCCGAAAGTAGTAATTTTGCCACTATTTGCCTCTTCCCCAGAGGTGTGTAGTTACAAGGCTTGTTTGAGGATGATGGGCAAAACAGCTGCAGCTTGACTCTCTTCAGGCAACTGAACCTTGTGAGTTTATCTGGGAGCTTTGGCAAGAAAGCACAAGCAACAATTCACCTTTGGCACTCTTCCCTCTCTGACGAAAAGCCCAGCTTTAGGAAGGCTGCATGTGGAGCAGAGAGGGAGGGGCCTACATCAGTCAAACCAAGCTTAGACATCACACCCATGCTGTTCTCACATTTAGGGTCAAAAATTCTGGATCATGTGAATGTGTAAGCCTTTCTAGGACTTTAAATTCTCTGCATTCTTTTTACAGTCATGGATATTAGGTGACTGCGTTTATCAAGGGTTTATCGCATTTATGGAATGAGGGCCTAAAGCAGATGGTTCCTAATTGTAGAAGTTAGGGAAACTCTTCTGATGGAATGAAAATAAACTGCAAAGATTATGCCTTTTGGATAGTTTTGAAATCAATCCAGAGAGTCTACTGTCCTCCATTCCCACTTCCGGGGCAGACTTGAAGAACTCATACTGGACTGGTTTTCTGGCTTCCATCAGTCTTTCCAACTAATGTAGAGGTTCACTAGGCACTATGTTGGAAATGGGGTATAGGGTGGGAAATTTGGGGATACATCTGACTTATCAAAGCATAGAAATTGGCTAGAAATGGGGATGAAAGGTATGTAGGACTAAGGGAAAATATAGTCTGGTGACAGGCACTCAGATGTGACAAAAATGCATCAGGCATAAGGTCTCAAGGAGCTCACAGGTGGAGGGAGATGTGAGTAACAGAAAGGTGCATTGTTAACCCGCCAAAAGGCAAATCATTATACATACTATGACAAAGATACAAAGTACAAAGGAAATGATTCATGCAGGAAGTAGCATGTGAACTTTAACGGATACGAAGAATTTTGAAGAGAGAGGGAGAGAAGGGTGTGTGTGTTTGTGTGTTTGTATTGTGTGGAGGGGACACAATCTATCCTAGGCAGAAAGAGCAGTGTAAGCAAAGATAGGAAGCAGAAGAGTTTGAGGCATGCTCAGAGCACAGGACATGGATGTCAGAAAAGTGCTAAGTGGAAGACAGGACACAATGCATTTAAAGCTTCAAAAAGACCCTTCTGGATATTGCTCATGAATAAGCAACAGAAGCATCCTAAGAGAAAAAGATTCTCAATCAGATGTAATGGTGGCATAGGGCATCTAATATGATACCCAATAATATCAGGTGAGAGAAGCACTTTTCTTGGGTTCTTCTGTGGTGCCAAATCTAACCCAAGATATTCTAGTGTGAGACACATAGAGCCATTTCCATATTAATGCTCCATTTAAAAAATCATGTGCGTTTTTCCTCATCTGGCTTCTTTCCGTTCAAGAGCCATTTCTTTACTGAGCAATATGACATTTGTAGAATCATTTCTGTTGAGGCAGTGCCAGGCTAGAAAGATGCTCAGGGAAGGTGTCTTTTGTACACTTGAGTACAAGAGCCATGTCTAAATGTCTTTATATTCTCCACGGGGCCTAGCCCACTATCTTGCATACAGTAGACATCCAAAGATTTATGAAAAAAAATGAAAACAGGTAGGCAGAAAGATAGATAACCTTTAAAAAGTGCTGTTTCTAGTTTCTGTCACTTCTGATATGACTGCCAAAACGGCCTTCACTGCTATAGTCTGCCTCTCACTAAACTTTCTTTTTTCCCCAATTTCATCTTTCCCTCTTATTCATCCTTTGAATCCTGCAGGGCCCCCTTGGATTTGGCTTACTATAAAGCCAATAGGTCACTCTCTTTGGGAACCAGCACTAAATAGATCCCACCATTCCCCAACAGGACTGTGTCATCATTCCAAACCAAAGGATCTGACAAGACACATCAGCCTCACTCTTCTCCTGGCTTCCGTTAAAGTAGAAGTGTTCAGCCCTGGCTGCACATCACTGTCACCAGAAACTTTAAAATATCCCAATGCTCAGGCCACAGTCAGGCCAATCACAGCAGAACCTCAGGCATGGGATTCAGGAATCAGTTTTTTTCAGAGCTCCCCAGGTGATTCCAATGTGTAGCCAAGGTTGAATCAACTGCATTAGAGAACTGATTCTCAAACTTGAGTGGGCTTCAGCTACCCAGAGGCCTCCTCATAACTCAGGTTGCTGGGCTCCCCCTGAGAGATTCTGATTTAATAGACGTGGACTGAGGTCCAAGGATCACACTTTTGGAAACACTACGTTTGTGAGAGCTGTATGTGAAGCGGAAGTGAAATATATTAATCAACCACTGCATCATAGTGGGCCTTCTCTAAACATGTGCTTTATGGCTACCTAGGTTTGGTTTGGAGGCATGGAGACAAATTTGCCTTGTCCAAAATCACACTGGTCAAGATAGGAAGGGATATAACAAAATACATACACTGTTTTTGTTTTTTTCCCATGCTTAAGGTTTGGAGTGGCCAGTAAAGAAAATTTAGGAAAAAAGGATAGCTAAACATCCATTATGCCAAAGCAGAGAAGCATTTCCACCTGCTCATCAGCTGCTCAAGAATAGAAAACCACAGCTTACATCAAAGAAGGTGCCCGCATGCTCCAGGATAAGCTGGTTGGAATCAGGCTTGTTTTTACAGTAGGTGACATACATCTGAAATTTGTCTGCCTAAAAAGAACAAAGATAATAATAGATAAGCATTCATTAGTTGCTCCCTTCTGTCCACCATGCTGAACGCCCCAGCAAGGGCTGTACAGTCAAAACCCTCAGATGCCAGTGTCTAGATTTTCTATGGCAAATGTTCTATGCTCATCCAGCCTCCATGGTCCCCTAACAGACATTGGGATGTCTTTTACTGTCGGCATGTACAGAAAGCTTCTGGAACTGAGCTCATTTTAATACTAGTTTGTGCTAGAAAGAATCAGAAAAAGCAATTCATATATCCTGATATATTCTGAAGTTAGACAGAACTTACTTACAGATTTTACCCCTTTTTTTGATTACAATTGTGCTCCCCATCTTGAAAAAGGACAGCATTTGCTCTGAATACAAAAACAAATAACGAAGATAAAATATGATCTCAGGCCGGGCGCGGTGGCTCAAGCCTGTAATCCCAGCACTTTGGGAGGCCGAGACGGGCGGATCACGAGGTCAGGAGATCGAGACCATCCTGGCAAACACGGGGAAACCCCATCTCTACTAAAAAATACAAAAAACTAGCCAGGCGAGGTGGTGGGCGCCTGTAGTCCCAGCTACTCCAGAGGCTGAGGCAGGAGAATGGCGTAAACCCGGGAGGCGGAGCTTGCAGTGAGCTGAGATCCGGCCACTGTACTCCAGCCTGGGCAGCAGAGCGAGACTCCATCTCAAAAAAAAAAAAAAAAAAAAAAAAGTATGATCTCAGAGGTAGATCTGCTTGTACTCTAAATGTCTCCATTGGACAAAGGTGGAGGGGCATGGCAAGGAACTATGCCATCCCCAACCTCCCAGAGCAATGACAGGGAAAAAGAAAGCAGAGTAACCCCCTGGGCAGAGGCTAAACAATGGTTCCTAACCAGATTGTTACTTCAAGCCAAGAACCTTATGGCTGGGTGAAAATTTAAGACTCTGAAAACTCTCTGGGTTAGTGTTACTGGGAAAGGTATGTGTATTTTGGCCACCAAATACTTTTCTTATTTGGTGGAATGCTACCCATCTCAGTGCCTTTGGAACTTTGTGTTGGCATCCTCTTCTGAGACAGCAGCCCAAATATGTGTTTATTACAGCAGGTTTCATTTATGCTAGCATTGTTCTAAGAGCTTTACATGTATTAACTCATTTGGTCCTTATGAGACCTCTATACAGTAAGTTCTGTTATTATCCCCAGTTTGCAGATAAGAAAACTGTGGCACAGATTGGTTAAGTGACTTTGAATTCCCGCAGTTAGCAGGTAGCAAGTAGGGTATCTGACTTTAGGCTTTTTGGTCTTGACCACTGCCTTTTAATACATTATAAACAACTTCTTCTACCCTTCATTTCTGCATTACACTCATATATTAAGATTATGAGACTTAAGAAAGTCACCTTGGGGTAATTCTTGGTAAAAGGTGAATATTTTATCCAATCACAAAAAAATTCTGAAACCAATTTTCAGGGCTATACACTACCTAGGAGGTTATTCATCATCCCTAGGAGATGATGATAAATCATTCTTATGACTGATTGTAAAGGAAATCCACAAATTTCATGAAAGATGATGCAAAAAAAACCCCTTTACTTAATGGTCAATCTTGTCATTCTCTATGTTGGCTGTGCAAGGAGTCATAAATTATTTATCAGCATTAATATGGGCTTTGCATTGGCTCATCTATTTAGAGGTAGAAAATGTATTAGGAAAAAATAAAATGGTAGCTAAGACTTTCTGAAGAAAAAAGAGTGCTTGAAAGCAAACCTTAAGATTTCATGAAAAAAAGCTTGTCTGGGAGTCAGGTCTTGAGCTGTGGGACTGGCTGCGATATTTATTACGTGTCAGTGAACTAGTTAACTTCCTATCTCATCTGAAATTTTCCCATCTTTAAAATCCAAAACATAAACATAGTCCTGCCTACCACATAGGGCTGTTGAGAACATAATCTCTCTGAATCATGAAGACACTTTGAAAGGCAATTAGCCCCTTAAGGGTGGAAGTTATTACCAGGTAATTGTGAAATAGTAGAACGCTTGACCCCGGGGGAAGACTTGCATGTTTGCACTCAGTGTCCTAAGTGGACTTCCCTGGAGATGTTTGCATTCACATATTGTACATGAGCCTGAGTTCAGAATAATGCGGAGTGGAGAGCCAACGAAGACTAATGTTTCAGTTTATATAATTAGAACCTGGTACATTCAGCCCCTTTACTTGGCCCATGACAATAGCATGAAGGAGGATGACCAGGCACTCATCTTGTGGGTCAGAATTGGGATGGATACCCAAAAAATCTATTTTTCTCTATTAAAGAAGAAAATGTAACCAACGGTTAGGTGGAACCCAAAGGATACATGCTTGAGGAGATGGACACCCCACCCATTCTCCATGATGTGCTTATTTCACTTTGCATGTCTGTATCAAAATATTTTGTCTACTCCATAAATATATACACCTACCATGTATCCACAAAATTAAAGATAAATTTTAAAAAAATGGTTAGGTGGCTTCCTAAAGTTCTAATTCCCTAATCCATATCCTGTAACAATAGCTAATGGACTGATCTGATGCAGTTCCTCTGCCAGGGGTGGTAGTCTTGTTCCACTCTTCCAACCTCACAATCTTAGAAAGTTCTTAGACAGCTTAAGATGGAGCTTAATCCTGATGTCTAAGAACTTTTCCCAAGGCTTCTCTCAGACCTACTCGTGGTCCCTCTCAGTAGCCCCTGGTCCTGTGTGAGACTGGCAATGACCCCAGTCCTTAGGTCAGGCACTGAAGAGTGGTGCCATGTGTATGGGCAGTGGGAGAAGGATTTCAGGTAGGTTACCCAGGTAACAAAGCAGTGTCCCACATCCTCAGGCAGTTGCTCGTACTTCTCCAGCTCTTTGAGGAAGATGCTGCAAGAGGAGAAAAAGACTGAATCAGACACCTCTGTGCAGCTGACCCCCCAGAGGATTGCACTGAGGCCAGCACAACCGTAACTTCTCAATTATGTACACACGGCTTCTCCACTGTCTAAGCGACAGATGGCGAGGTGCAGTTTTTGATGTTGGAACTAATTTCATTAAAATGTATGCAATCTACTCATCCGACAAAGGGCTAATATCCAGAATTCTACAAAGAACTCAACAAATATCAAGAAAAAACAAACCCCATCAAAAAGTGGGAAAGGGATATGAACAGACATTTCTCAAAAGAAGACATTCAGCGGCAACAGACACATGGAAAAAATTGCCTCATCACTCGCCATCAGAGAAATGCAAATCAAACCACAATGAGGATTACCAATCTCACACCAGTTAAATGGCAATCATTAAAAAGTTCAGGGAAACAACAGGTGTTGAGAGGATGTGGAAAATAGGGGGAAACACTTTACACTGTTGGTTGGGATTGATAAACTAGTTCAACCATTATGGAAAACAGTATGGCGTTTCCTCAAGGATCTAAACTAGACTGTACCATATGGACCCAGCCATCCCACTACTGGTATATACCGCAAAGGATTATAAATCATGCTGCTATTAAAGACACATGCCAACTAGTTTATTGCGGCACTTATTTCACAATAGCAAAGACTTGGATCAACCCCAAATGCCATCCTGTGACAGACTGGATTAAGAAAATGTGCCACATATCACCGTGGAATACTATGCAAGCCATAAAAAAGATGAGTTTGGCCGGGTGCGGGTGGCTCAAGCCTGTTAATCCCAGACTTTGGGAGGCCGAGACGGGCGGATCACGACGGGTCAGAGATCTGAGGACCATCCTGGCTAACACGGTGAAACCCCATCTGTACAAAAAATACAAAAACTAGCCAGGCGAGCGGTGCGGGCCGCTGTCAGTCCCAGCTACTCGGAGGCTGGGCAGGGAGAATGGTGTAAACACCGGGAGGCGGAGCTGCAGTGAGCTGAGATCTGGCCACGCACTCAGTCCGGGAGACAGACGAGACTCCGCCTTCAAAAAAAAAAAAAAAAAAAAAAAAAGGATGAGTTGGTTCCTTCTGTAGGGAATGGATGCAGCTGGAAACCATCATTCTTAGCAAACTATCACAAGAACAGAAAACCAAACACCGCATGGCTCTCACTCATAGGTGGGGAACTGAAACCAATGAGATCAGTTGGACTCGGGAGGGGAACATCACACCAACTGGGGCCTATCATGGGGAGGGGGAGGGGGGGAGGGTGCATTGGGTTATACTTGATATAAATGATGAATTTGGAGGTGCGACGAGTGAATGGGTGCAGGCACACAACATGGCACAAGATACCATATGTACAAACTGTACTTTTATGCCATTCCCTAGAACTTAAGTATAATAATAATAAAAAAGAAATAATCCACATGCTTTTAAATAATAATATATATGTATATTAATATGTATGTGTGTATTATAATTACTTATTTATATAATATAGGTGCCCTCAAAAGGGTTGTATATCTTAGATGATATATAAATTTACATCTTTCAGGCAACTCAATGCCCAATTTGTTTAGCTTTAATACTGCTGTTAAATAAATTCCAGATCACTCATCTAAAAAAAAAAAAAGTTTGTTAACCACATGGTATCTTAATATTGACTTTAATTATATGTCAGATAAAATTGAAATGAAATAAATAAAATAGTAGTTATGATCTTACACATATTTTAGATTAAAATTGAAATGAATAATCTTAAATATGAATTAAGACAAAATCTGATTGCTGAAAATTCAGATTGACTTACATAAAATTATTCAATAAATACATATACTAAGTAAAAAAAAAAAAAAAAGTACACACTCAATGTGTAGCCCGTAGTGGGAAGTCAGTGACGTTTATGAATGAATAAACATTTCCTCAATCTCATTAACAAAAAATGCAAGCAGAGCTTTTGCCTTTTGGAATTGTAAAATGCTATCAAATATAATTTTGGGTGAATATATTAAAACAATATGGGTATTCCACAAAGTTATTTGTCATATTTTGAATAAAAATAAAGATTTTGATCAAAATAAATAAAATGTATGTTAATTGATTAATTACTGCTACTTAAAATAATATTCTTTCGGGGTGAACATTTCTAGGAATGAAAATAAATAATAAAATATTTTATTTGTGTTGGACTTTTATTAGCAAGTAAGAATCTACTTTTTTACAAAAGCAATCTAAGCACATCATAAATATTTTAAATAATAGAGCTATTTCAAAGAAACAAAATAAAATATCGCTATCCCAGAGATAAAGTAGAAAAAAACTCAGGCTATACTGGCCTCTTTCTAATTTTTGGCCTCCATCTTCCACCAGTAGCCAATTTGTACTAAAAACTATGTGTTAAACAATGTTTTATAATATAGACACGATTAGGAAAGAAAATTTAATGGGTAAAAAGTCACACTATATTCCAAAGCTGAATCGAATTACAACTGAATTATCTGCCAGTGTGGATATCTGTGCCATGGCTCCTTTCCATGTTAATAAATAATAAATAAATAATTACACTGACTTCAAAATAATGTATTAAATCATTGGTTTGGGTTCAGAGGATATAAATTCTAACAAGCCAACATTATTAGAATGGTATTTGCTTTAAAAAACAAAATACTTTTCAAATAAAAAGTGATTATGAGGCTTTGGGGACACATACTGAGAGAAGTGGAATTGCTATGATCTTGACAAGGAACAATTTGACAGCACCGATTAAATCATGAATGTGCTTATCTTTGGACTCTGCAATTTGAATTGTGGAAATTTTCCTGTAGTTATGTCTACACATATAAGATGATTTACCTACATGAGTATTAACTGTGACACTGTTTATACAAGCAAAAGATCGTCTGTAAAGAACAAGGCATTTAAACTATGGTACATCCACAGAACTGTATACTATGCAGCTATGAAAGAAAGACACAGCTCTCTATGTTTTCATACAGAAGAACTCTGGGAGAAACTAAGTGGAAAAAGGTACAGAAGAACATGTAGAAAATGCAACTTTTTGTCTCAGTAGGTATTACGTGTTCTTATTTCCAACCCAAGAAACTAAGAAAAGACTTTACCACAGGGAAGCAGGTAAAGGAACAGAATAGAAGACAGTGGTGGACAACACTTCTCAATGTTTACTTTTCTATCTAATTTTGATTTTAAAACTGTGAGAATGCATTACCTTCAAAAATTGAATTAAAAGATAAACGATATAAAGTGTTCTGCATTACTCTACTACTTATCTGTACCATAGAGGGGCAAAATGTTATTTGACTAACTTTACCTAGCTTCTATTGTCCACACATTTTGGCAGTATAATTAATTACAAGTGGCTATGGATTTCATGTATGTGTTGTGTGTTCTTCCTTCAGCAACATAGAATGAGATTGTTCGGAGTTTAAAAATAAATATGTGCAATTAAAAATGTTTGGCAAGTCCTCTATGGAAAGCCAAAATGCTAACAATGGTTGATGGAATAATAGATAACTTCTTTGTCCATCTGTAATTTAATTTTTTCTACAATAAATGAGCATTGCTTTAGTAATGAGAAAAAAGCCATTTAAAAAAATCTGGGGGACTCCTAGCAGTAAGCAGTTTGTCCTCACATACGTGATTTTAGAGTATTCTGACCTGAATGATAGAGTAATTATAATGATATTTGGGCTTCAGAAATGCACGTATGTAGTGCTCAAAGTCAAAAAGTATCATATTTGTTGCTACCTTTTAAAGAACTACAAGTGACACATTTAAACTAATATGTACTTAATATGACCATTAAAGTGCAAATTTTAAAAAGCACTATATAATGTTATAATTGAGGATCAAACTTAAGTTAAGACCCAAAGGGAAATATACTTTTTTGTTGAGAAAAGAATCAATCTGCCTCATCATCATATATACGCACATACACAGGTACACAGACACACACACACACACACATATAGATATGCACGTACACACATATACACACAAACACATTTCAATTTAAAATTTAAAACAATTTTTTAAAATAACAGAGATGAGGTCTTGCTGTGTTGCTTAGGCTGGTCTCAAACTCCTGTGATCAAGCAATCCTCTTGCCTTGGCCTCCCAAAGTGCTGGGATTACAGGCATGAGACACTGTGCCCAGCCTGGGCCGTTCTCCCTTAAGAATAGTCAAATAAATGGTAAAACAGCCTGGATCAGGACATTCCACACACGATATAAAACTGTTTTATTGTTTCAGCAGTGGCAAGTATACCCATGATGACTCAGGGAGAACCATTACTTGACTTATGACCCAAGGACAGTTGGTCTGGTCACTTTAACTTGAAGTAAACAATGATAATTACGTCTAAAGAATTGATCATTGATAGAGAGAAAGATAGTGCTAGCAATTTTATTTAAAATCTTATCAATTTAAATAGAGCAATACCCTGAGTTTTGTGATAGCAGCTACCAAACACCTATGGGAAGATGTACAATTTGAAAATCCTCAGGAAACAAAAATACTATAACCTGAATTAAATGCACAGCATATCATTTTCATGAGGAATGCCTTTCTGTAAAATGAAGGTTTTAACAGCAGTTACCACTAGCTCACCCATCTACCTATCCCCAAGTCTCACTTTCTTCCCTTCCCACAACTGAGCACAAGTTAAAGAATCAGCGTTCATACTTGGTCACAGTTGTGAAAGGGTCTTCCAAAGCTTCATCCCCCTCATCTTGAAATAACAACTTTGCTGAGGCGGGCAGATCACCTGAGGTCAGGAGTTTGAGACCAGCCTAGCCAACATGATGAAACCCCCCATCTCTACTAAAAATACAAAAAATTAGCCGGGTGTGGTGGTGGGCGCCTGTACTCCCAGCTACTTAGGAGGCTAAAGCAGGAGAATCGCTTGAACCCAGGAGGCGGAGGGTTGCAGTGAGCCAAGATCACGCCATTGCACTCCAGTCTGGGCAACAAGAGTGAAACTCCATCTCAAAAAATAATAATAAAATAACAGCTTTGTCGAGGTGCTTGTAAGGATTTAATCCACAGGTAAAAAGAACCTAACCTAGTGCCTGGTACACAGTAGACACTAAATAAACAGCAGTTTGTCATGATCAGTGCTTCTCAATCTTAAACTCATACTCTTTGATAAACACATATACCTGACAGTCTTCCCCACTCCTGGAGACTTATATCTAGGGGGAACTCCCTACCAAGCCCTTGCTGAAAAATCTGCAGCAGGTTATTTTCTCCTAAACCATATTCTGGGAAAATCTTGATTGGTTATTAAGCAACAATTAGATTCCAAGGTCACCTTGTTCGGAAAATGTTGGGCTAAGCTGGTTTCTTTGCTGAAGAACTTCCAAAATCCTATAATATTTTGAGTTACACTACAAACCTCTCAAGTAAATACAGTATGCAGTGCTTCTCAAACTTCCTTGTGGGTGCAACATTTTTGGGGCGAGTATCAGACTTTGTCTCAAGGAACACTCTTGTAAAACTCTAGTTAGTGGTCCCCGCACCTGGTTGTGCATCACCTTCTGGGGTTACTATTTGAGTAAATGCATTGTTTAGAAACGCTTCCTAGGTAATGCCCACACATCCAGTCCATAGATCAGCATTTAAAGGCAACTGTCCTAGATTCCAGCATGCTTCCAGATGGCAAATCCTACATCGGCTCTATAGGATTTAATTTAGGGGGAGAAAGCTAAGAATTTTTTTTAAAAAAAACCTATTCAGCTTGTGCCAGGTGCATCAATTGATAAGTTTGAATAAGATAGTCATTACCATCTCAATGGAATTGTTGAAAGTAACTGGCAATATTAAACTCTGTTTTGCTTCTTAATTTGAAGCTTATGAAGATGACAGATTATGTAAGTCTGATCAATATCATTCTACTTACTTCAAATAGACATGACGAATTTAAACTAAAGCAAAACAGCTCACAACTCTCTTCACAAATGATGGAACATTTCACCTTAGCTGTTCTATAGCAACAATTTGGCCCTCACCACTCCAATAATTACATGTAATAAATTGTGAAAGAATGAGCAAAGCAAGTCGTTTGTGTGAATGTCTGGGGTTCTTTCAGAAAGGAATAAAACTTTTAAAGAAATGTCAAGATCAAGGCAATGCCATTACTCTATTAAATTATTACAATATAACATATTATGCAGTCACTTTGTGAGGAAAATGCTTCCCTTTGGCTTTGTACACAATCCTGGGAAACGAAACTGCTGGCATTTATTAACAGAAAGCTTTCTGAGTTTTGTCATTAAATATGATAGAAATAGCACTATTTCAAAGGTGCTAGACTGGTTTTGTTATTCTCTCGGAAGGTGAATTTGGTCTAGAGTCTCACTGCTTCTGGGGAAGTATATCCTTCATTGAGGGGCTCACAATCTTGTCAGCAAACAGACTTTACTTGAAGGGTGCAGTCTGCATCTAAATGGAAGTATCTATTTGATGACCTTGTATGTCAATGTGCATTTTCTTTTTGGAATGCCAGAGGTGGTGATAAGGGGAAGGGGCCTGTCGTGGCAATGGGGAAAAAGAGGAACAAAGTGGAGCATACATTTAAACATTAAGTCGGAAATGAGGTGGGGAGAAAGATGTGAGGTTCATGTATTTGTAGGAAGTCTAGGATATTGCCTTCTTTTCAAAGCAAGGCTGGGTAACTGCTTTCATGCAAGTAGAGCTAGAGATTATTTCTAAAGAACCCATTAATGACCCGGCAGATTCAGAGCCTAGAACATAAGAGGCTCTAGACCATAGGGGCTAAGATAGCTGGTTAGCATATTGGAGCAGATATTAAACTAATGGAGGGTCATGTACACTCAGGGAAAGGTGCTGGATTTTTCATGTAACAATTCTAGCATAGTTTGATCACCCAGGCTGAGCCATGAGAAGCACCTGGCTCTGTCCCTTCATTTCACACTTGATGCTTTAGCCCAGGTTAGGGATGAAGAGAAATGATCTGCAGGGCTGGACTCCCATTCAGCACATCACACTCTCAGCCTTCAACCACAAGCAGCAAAATTTACCTTGCTACATGGCTACCTGTTGAATACGTTTTTGTCAATATCTTCTTACTTTGTCTAATCTGTGTGATCAGATGAATAAAGTTATTTGCATAGATATACACCAAGTTTAATGTTAACAAAAAATACAAAAGATTAATCTTATGCTTAATGTTACTCATCTCCATTGAGGTGGTGTTTAGCAACCAGGCATGGATGCTAAGAAGTTAGTGTGTAAAACTAAAACTAACATTACTTTGACACATCCAAACAAAGTGTTTAGACTTTGTCTTGCTTTGGGTATTCCCCGATGTCTATAAGCAGCCCCAATGTTGACAGCTTACTGAAAATACAAACAAGCAACAGTAACAAGACCACAGCTACATTTGTACAGGGCTCCTCTGATGGGTTCTGCAAGTTACCTCTTCAAGTGTACGTTTGGGGACCAAAGAAAAAGCACAACAGGTCTTCCCCTTCCTCTTTCCTTGACATTAGACTATTAAGAAAATGACAGCTGGATTCTTTCGCTCTGTCACTAATTTTGGTTTGGGCAGATCATAAACCTTTGTAAGTTTCAGTTTCTATAGAGCAAGGGACAACTAGATTATCTTTAAAGATTTCTTTTGGGCTTTTATATTTGATAATTCTGTGATTTTCTATAAATGAGAAACCACTAACATCAAAGGCATTTGGAGTGGGGGAAGAAGCTTAGAAAGCATAGAACATGCACGTTTTAAGCAACGGTGTGTGTGTTGGGAAGGGGTAGGAGGGGCAGAGGGAGGAAAAGGTAGAAGTAGCCTGGCAGGGTGGCCTTTCCCCAGTGGCCTGAACGGCACATCCCTTCTCTCACCACCTGGTGGAGCTAGTGCCTCGCCGTGCAGCCATAGATCAAACCCCTTGTGTTTCAAGGGGTTGTAAAATCAATTTACGGGTGGCAACGATAATTTTAAAAAAGAGGAGGAAGAAATAGAACCCAACACAAAATACCACAGTGCATCACACATAATGCAGGTGTTGTTTTTCAAAATTTAACTTCCCCATTATATATAGCATATATACATGCGCATATCAGGGCATAATGTACAGTATTTTTCTTCGGTTCATGATAAAAAATAGTTTGAAAAACACCACCTTGCTCATTCTCCTGCAACAGGATGGTAGCTCTGGGAAGGTCTAGGTCTTCATCCATCTCTTTCCCTTGTTCTCCTTCTCCTCATCCCCTCCCCTTCCCCTTCCCCTAGAGATTCTTTCCCTAGATGGGTCTACCTACCTACCTACCTACCTGCCTGACTACCTACCCTACCTACCTATCCATCCTCCCCCGTCATTGCCTCCCTCCTGCTCTCCTGCTTCCCTCCTTCTCTATCTCTTCCTTTCTCCTTATTATCTGCCCACTTCTCCTTATTATTCTGCCCACTTTTCTCACTTATGCTCTATCTACCTAGCTCTCTCCTCCTTTCCTTTTTTCTCTCCCCACATTTCTGACTTGCACTATCTCCGCCCACCACCTCTCCTTTCTCTTCCCTCAGTCTTACAGACATGGCTGTGATAAGACCCAGCCTACCTGAGAGTGTGACAATGGGACCTCTCTCTGCTTTCCATGACCCAGGATGGTGCCCCACTCCCAAACCCCCTATTGCCTCTCAACCTCCCTGCTAGACTTCACCACTTTTCGCCCTTGCAGGGCCGTTGTTCAAACTTTATTCCATCATCAAGGAAGCCATCCCTGCCTGTAAAAAATCTCACCCCTTTCTTAAATTATATCTCAAATGCCCCCTTCTCCATGAGGCCTTTCCTACTCTCCAACTGAGGCTATTTTCTTTGTGCTCCACTTGTGCCCACCTCCACCCTTATCACAGACAGGTATGTCATTCTCAGAACTCAGAGGGCAGATGCTGGCTTTGATTACAGAGTACCAGCTTCATCTTTAATCTAGCACACCTTTGGCCCAAAGGAGGAACTCTGGGAAGATGAACGAAATGTGGCTGTGGTTCACTTGCTCATTGAGGTGCCCCTCCCTAAATTCCCTAGCCTCGATTTTACCCCTGCTGCTCACCCCTCACTGCTCCTGGCTGACCCTGGCCTGGCCAGTGCCCGCAGCTCAACCTCACACATCTCTGGTCCTGCTCCTGCAGGGAAGGGAACACCAGGCTGGAAGGGCAGTGGCTGGGGGCCAAGGCCAAATCTAATAGCTTCCAGCCAAGCCTAGCGGGAGGGAGTGTGCAGAAGGGGCATCCAGCCTTGGTGGTTGGTCCCTAATTTGAAAATCTAGACCTTGCTGAAAACGGATTTATTTCAGGTAATTGTTGTATGGGTGTGGCACAAGAATGACATAGCTCTGGGAGAAATGGGTAGAAATATTCATCAAATTCTAAGATCCACATGGAAGCTGGTTAACTATGAATTAAACCAGCCAGATGTGGCAGCCACCAATGGTGGTCTAGGGAGTGAGAGAAGGGGAGGGAGTGCTGAAATGGGAGACCAAGCCCTGGAATCTAACACCTGACCTTTAAGGAAAGGGGAAGGGCACACACACAGCTCCTCTGGGCCTGTCTCTTTGTCTGTACATGGAGAGGGTTGCACTTGATGGTTGAGAGGACCCTCTGAGCCCTGGGAGTAGAGATTTTATTAAAATGTTATTGCTCAGACTGACATATGACCCTATCTCCAAAAAATTGAAAAGGAAGAAATTCAGATTTAACAGAAGGTGATGAGCATTTTAAACAAAAAGCTGTCCACACCAAAGTTGGAAATCTAATAATTAGCAAGCTGAAAACAAATTATTTTCTTGAATTACAAGTTGTATGCTAGGCAAAATGGGAAGACTGCATTAACAAAATCATTACTGTCTGGGGATCTACTAATGGAATATATTCTCCTGTCTGAGTGCTCCAGAAATGCTAACAAAATGCAATCAAAATAGGTCTAAGTCTTGTGTAGATAAATAAATTTCATGTAGGAAAGAGATGTAGTGCAAAATGGGGAGAGTGGAGGGCAAAACGAAGCATCATTCCACTTCAATCTCTAGTGTGTGTTAAAGCCACTGTTTGCAGGTATTAAATTTTACATATTAAATTGTTCTTTAAAGAAGTTTTGGTGCTGGGGAATTTCCCCATTCAATACCTATAAAGACAAAGGTCCTTGAGACAGACAGATCACACACACACACACACACACACACACACACACACACACACACACACACAGCAAGAGAGAACTAATTTGGTTGCAATTTTTCAAAGTGACACCATTTAGACAGATCAATACTATCTAGCTAAGATATGTATTCACCACATAACCCTTGGTCTAGGTGCTAATTTTCTAGTGACTTAGCTAATTAAGTTAACAAGGTCGTGTCAATCTTAATCCCTTTCTCTCTCAATCTCTCAATCTCCCAATATCCCTTCCTCCTGCTCTCCCTCCCATAGGCTCTCTCCGAATTACAGGCAGATAACCTGAGCTATGCACTAGAAATGAGAGGTGCATGTTTCTGTTAGACAGTGCTTAATTGCAACTTTGGAATAATACAAACAATTGGGGTTAAAAAGCACCCTTTGAGTTTTTTTCATATTGAGAAGTGACAACTTCAGAGAAGTATTTCTGAAGGATAAATAAGTATTAGGACAACTGTATGGTCCACCCAGTAAGAAGCTTCCAAGAAACTCCTTCATGTAGAAATTAAGTTATTTTGCTCTTCCAGATGGTTCTTGTAGTGATGGGGTAAAAATTCATACCTAATGGTTTTCTCTGTCTTGAGACTTTTACAAACAAAAGATTAAATTATGACTTGAATGGTATTAGCCACAAGTCTGCAAATATTAATTTTATTTTTAATTTGTTCATCCATGCATTCACCTACCAAATATTTACTCAATGTTTACTTATGTGCCAGGTACCTGATTACGCAGTGAAAGATGTTCTCCCCTCTAAGCTGTCCTTTAGTGCTTACAATTCCTGCATTTTCTAAGTTGGCTAACTGCCATTTTATCTCTTATTTATTAGAGATTTTAGAGGTGTTACGTTTTCCTCATTAATCAAAATTTGTATGACACAAGTAGAAAGCATATATTATGAGTACAGTAAAGACAGCCCACAGATCCTGTAGGAAATTAATATGAGGCTTGGTTTTCTTAGATGTTTCCTTAAATTATGGATAATTTAAACCATTAATTTATTTTTGGTCAATAGCTTTCTAAATGCACTACAGTTATTTACCTTTAGTGCAGAACATATTCATGACTCAGGGTTACCGCTAATGCTAAGTATGCTATGCTGTAACACAGAGACTGTATTGGGCTCTATAGTGGGATATAGAATGGTTTGCACCAGTACTGAGTAGCCCTTGACCATTATGAGTTTTTTTTTTTGGGGGGGTGGGTCTATTGCCTATTGTTTTTGCAGTTTGTCTTCTTTAGACAGCTGCTGGTATCCCACTACTCACTCACATTCTTGATTCTTATTTGCTGTTTCTAAATTGCTGTGGGCTTACAAACAATATGATCAAGAGGTAAAGTGGTTGTTAGGGAGGATAGAAAGATGCTTCTATGAAAAGACAAGAACTTAATTTTTGTGACATCTCTTCTGGTTGTTGAGCAGCTAGTTGTTATTTTCTTTTTCTTTCTTCATAATGTTCTAACTCGATAATACGTGCTGGGTAGCTGTTTTCTTGATAGCTGGATTTCTTCCTCAATTTACAGCATGCAAGATTCTCTATAGTTTAATTTGATTTATTTATTTTTTTATTTTTTTTGAGACAGAGTCTCGCTCTGTCACCCAGGCTGGAGTGCTGTGGCTGGATCTCATTTTTTAAAAGGATTTCTTAGAACTATATATTGTAACTGGTAGGTAGATTTTCAGCTATTTAGAAAACTACAAAACTGTTCAGCATGGCTTACCAGTGATATCATGATAGCAGAGTAAGAGGCATGATTATGTTGGCTATTTTATTACAAGTGGTCAGTTTTGAAATGTATATTCATTCCCCTTATCAAATGATTGGCAAATGTAGGGCTCCCAGGAAGTGTGTGCTATGATCTCTAGGCTTCCACAGTTAGTCAATTTGCTAAGAACATGGGGAAAGTGAGACTTGTTAACTAAAAGTAAGGTAACATGACTTACCGTTTGCCAGTCCAATGTCTTCTCAGATATCCTGAGGGAGATGGGATGATACTGAGCTGGGCTCAGATGATGGAATTTGGGATCAATGATCAAATAGTTTTATTGGGATCTTATCAATGATAAGCATGAGGACATGATATTTCTATATCTGGAAATTTCCAGAAAAACCAAATGGATAATGTTAAAATTTATGATTAAAAAACAAAAGACTGGGAACTTTTATCACATATTCCAGAAAGTCAAACGGTTATTTTTCTCCCTAGAGCTTATTGCTTTAATAATCTGACAAGGTTTGCATGTCATGGGAGCTACATACATTATGTTCCTTTAAACTGATCCCATCTGATGACATACCAGGAATTAATAACCAGGAGGTGATGAGAGAGGAGTGATCTCCACTCCTTATCTGGACCTATTACAGCCCAGGATCATTTTACACCCTATCTTGCTTGCCTCTTGGTTATTCTTAGGACAGGGCTATTCTGGAGCTGAGATATCAAATATGGCAGCCACTTGCTACTTGTGGTCTATTTAAATCTAAATCTATTAAAATTAAATAAAATTGAAAATTCAGTTTCTTAGTAGCACTAGCCACATTTCATGTGTTCATTAGCCACCATATCTGCATATTGGACACTGCAGATATAGAACATTTCCATCATTGCAGAAGGCTCCATGGGACAGTGCTGTTCTGGAGTCTTGCCTCAGGGTGGCTGCTACACCTGTACACATGGCCCTTCTATCTCCAGCAAGCCTACACAATTCAGTAAATGCCTCAGCTAGCCTGCTCTGCAGAGAGTAGCACTGCTCTGCAGCAGGGTCCTGAGAGCTCTAAGACTTTGTGCCAATGTTCCTCTTTGTGCCTTGAGATTCTCTCTATTTGTATTTTGGAACACTGTTATTTCTACGGGTTGGTTGTGTAACTAATCATGCCAATTTTTTTGCTGATCCTCTGTTAACCATGGAGCATATTGTTCTGTATGCTGTGGGAAAGATTCTTCAATCAAGTTGGAAACAATGACTTGTGAAATTTCAGGGCCCTACGATTCTGCTTATTCCAACAAAACAGAGTATCAGTTGATGTCCTTCCCTCTAAACTAGAAATGTGAGGTAAAATGAGGATGGAGGAAATATTTAGGTTGACAGAAAACTTCAATGGAATTCAAAACCCAAAGACCACAAGGTGGAATGGCTAGCCGCAGATGAATTCTAATGTCAGGATTTCCCAGGAGATTTAATGAGAAGAAGCTACTTTTATTTCTTCAAAGCCTGGTATTCATTCTGGCTCAATAAATGAGAATGTTGAGGAGAGATGGGGAGAAGCACTGCTGAATACGTGACTTCACTCTCCACTAGGACTTTTCGACAATTACAGAGAAAGGGGAGTGAGTAAGGAAGAAGTCTTGACAGCAACCGCCTTAGAAAACTGACCAGATAAGATTCACCAATCGCCTTTGATCCACTTCTTGGGAACCCTGTTGTCTGGTTTTTACGGCCTAAGTGTGCACCTCTGAGACCCTCCACAAACCTACTTGTTATGGAAATCGTAGATCTCTTGGATGTTGCCAAAGATGATATGCTCTTTATTGAGGATCCCAGGGGGGATCTCCTCCACACCACTGGTCATTTCCCACAGGTAGGTCTGTAAGACAGTAACAGTTTCATCACTGGCAAGCCTGGCATGCCATATAAAATACAGACAAAATAAACAGGCACTCAAACTTGTGGGGCAAGGCTCAAACTGTAAATGCATGTAGAGTTTAAAAAGTGATGTGTGAAATAAACATAAGAAAAATAAATAAAACCTGAATATTTCATTATCCTGAACTTTGGTAAGAACACGAACTCCACAGTCTCTTGTTATTTATGAAATGTGTGTAAATTTGAGTATGGGGGGTCAGGATGCAGATTTTCAGACCCAATTTAAGTTCATTGACTGTGTCATGGTTTTATTTTGAACTGAAGTGCCTTATACACTTCTTTTTCCTGGGTCTAGCTCCAGTCTAAGAAAAGTTTAAACTTTCTTTTCAAAAGTACTTTAAACTCTCTGCAATTATTGTTGACTTTAGGAGAAAGATTTCCTCTGGCTGGCTTTTTAGTTCATTACTCTCTGGGAGAAGACCAACAGCACCAAATTCCAATTGAGGACTTGATGCTGGCAAGAATGTCATTTTTCCAAGATAGCTGTGAACAGACTACTGAAAGACTCACCTCTAAGCACTCATGTAAATCCCTTACATAAGCCTTCTCTGTCTGGAGTAGTTCAGCCATAATAAATCTAGAAGGAAACAAATGGGCTTTTAGTTGGTTATAGATATAATGTCTCTCCTCCTTCAAACTTCATTTCCCCACCCTGGCATGTATGACATTCTTAAATGTCCTATTTTTCTACTTCATCAACAGGTCTTTTTCTTTCTTCAAAATTCCTTCCCTTTCCTACAGGTATCTTCCTATGATACTTGTGATACTTCCTGACCATTGGCCCTGCATCCGTTTAGCAGGTTTGTGCCCAGCTAGGTCCATATTCTCTCTCTTTTCCACCCCAGTCCTACTACTAATACTTGTGATTCTGTGGTGATATTCATGTGAGTACAGGCAGGCAGGACTGTTCCTATATTCTGTCTCACCAACTAGATAGCTTGAATCTCAGTTTTCCACATTTCTCTTATAGCTCCCAGAATGATTTCTGTTCAGTAGAGTTTGTAGATGTATACCAAAGCAGTTCTTGGTATCATAATAAACCAGGTTTCAAAGCCCGGAAAAGATATCCAACACACCGAGATCAGGGGTTAGCCATTTTTCTATAAAGAGTCAGATAATAAATCTCTGTGGACAATTCGGTCTCTGTCATGACCACTCAACTTTGCTGTTGTCATGTGAAAGGAGCCAAAGACAATGTGTTAAAAAAAAAGTAAGTGTGGCTGTGTTCCAATAAAATCATTTATGGACACTAAAAGTTGAATTTTATCTAATTTTCACATGTTATAAAACATTCTTCTTCTTTTGATAATTCTTTCAATTATTTAAAACTATAAAAGATAATTTTTAGTTCATAGACTACATCAAATAGTTGGCAGGTCAGATTTGGTCTATGTTTGCTGACCTCTGACCTAGATTATCCTTTTAGCTATTTGTTCAATACATTTCCAATAGGACTTGTTTACAGCATCAACAGCTGTGTAGAAAACTGAACATGCAACCATAAGCACAGTACAAATCAGTAATAAATGACTGTTCTCAGTTCCCCATAAAGAGAAGTATGTGTTATGTATCTTTAAAGAGAAGGTTCTCCTCCCTGGGCCTCTAAATAATGCAATATGCTTAGGCAATTGTTAAACTTATGATACATGGCCTCACTGTGGTATATTCTATATTTTTCTATTCTTTGAATTGAACTCTATTGGTAGAGTAAAAAGTGCATAAGCTTTGGAGTCTGACAGATAGGAACTGAATTACAACCAGAGGTAGGACTTGCCTCTCCAGGTCTCAGTCTCCTTACTTACAAAATAGCTGATCACACAGAATTGCTGCAAGTATTAAACAAGATCACGTAAGCAACATGCCGAGTGCATGGTAGGTGCTCAGGAAACATTCCATGATTAAATGAGCTGTAGATTGCTATGAAATTAGGACAGAAGGGAGATCAGAAGGAACATAAACTGACAGGCTTTGAAAACTTGCCTTTGATTTTATTGCCTTAGGTTTTCTAGAATTGTTCTTCTGTTCCCATCTGCTTCCTGCAGTTTTACCTGCCTTTCTTTACAATTTGGCTCTGCTATCACCACCCCATTTTGTTTTATTTTCCACCCATCCTTTAATCTCTTCTGCCTATTTGTTGTCACAGAAGGAACCAAGGAGGAAGATCTGGCCAGGTGTAGTCCCCTCATCCCCCTCCCAGATATGGGCTGAATTATGACCCCCCTGAAATTCATATGCTGAAGGCTTAATCTCCAATACCTCAGATTTTGGTCTTATTTGGAAACAGTATCACTGCAGTAGTGGAGTAGAGTGGCCCCTGGATCTAACGACTGATGTCCTTATGAAACGAGCATATATTCTGGGATTATGTCACATGAGCATGGAAACAGCCATCTACAAGCTATCAAGGAGAGAGGCCTGGAACAGACCCTCCCCTCACTGCCCTCAGAAGGAATCAACCCTGCTGACACCTTGATTTTAGGCTTTTAGCCCCCAGAGCCGTGAGACAACACAATTCTGCTCTTTAAACAACCCAACTTGTGGTATTTGGTTACAGCAGCCCTAACAAACAAATCCACTCCCCATATGAACAAGCTCTGACTTCACAGAGCAGCTTTAGTTTCTTCAGCTCCAAGGAATCTGTGGTCCTACTTTATCTTGATAAAATAAACTACATAGAGCTTCTTAATTTTAGGACATACTATTTTTTTTTCTAGTAATTCCCAAACAGAGTGTCAAAATATTCTTCATAAACTCTCCAGAAATCTCTGGATATGTGTTACTTTGTAACCCCAGCCAGCATAAATGAATTAGTGTCAAGAAATGGTTTATGAGACGGGCACGGTTCATTGCTTACCCTGTCCAATGCCCTGTAATTCTTGATTAGAGTGAAATGTTGGTAGACAACTTCCTACCAAACAACCAAAGAAGAAAAATGTGTTTTGCCTACCTGGAGTCAGGACGTTTCTGAAAGTGGTGCTGAGATACTTAGGGAGCAAAGCAGGAATCTAGTGATAAGTTGGTTCCAGCTTGCTAAATGAATTCTGGTCCCTATTCATTCTTATTCTGAGAAAACAGAATTCAATTTATGAAAACCTCAGCTACTTCAGATTCTTCCAAAATGTTGGAATCTCAGCATCCTCTACTCTCTTCTTGCCTGTTTTCCTCTGCCTCATCTCCTCATGGGCTATTGCTGACCTAGGAGTAAACTTAGGTGGCAGCTTTACATTCTAACATCTACGGTTCACTCACTGGACCGATTTCCAAGCATCTTTTTCCTCCTTTTGAAATCTGAATACCTAGATCAAGTCAGGGCAGGGACCATCTGATACTGGAATGCCTCCTAAAGCATGCCTTATTTTCTTCCGGCCCAATGGTGTATCCCTGAACTTCAAGTAAAGAAATTGATGTTACAGTCCTTATTTGTTTTGTGATTTTAAATAACATCCTGTCCTTCCCTCAAGGTTTTAATTTCTATATCCAATTATATTCCATAAGATTTTCTTTTCCTTCCTTTTTTTATTTTGAGATGGAGTCTTGCTCTGTCACCCAGGCTGGAGTGCAGTGGAGCAATTTTAGCTCGTGGCAACCTCTGCCTCCTGGGTTCAAGGGATTCTCATGTCTCAGCCTCCTGAGTAGCTGGGATTACAGGTGCACACCACCATGCCTGGTTAAGTTTTGTATTATTATTTTTTTTTTTTTAGCAAAGACAGGTTTCTGCCATGTTGGCCAGGCTGGTCTCGAACTCCCGGCTTCAGGTGATCTGCCCACCTCAGCCTCCCAAAGTTACAGGCATGAGCCACTGTGCCCTGCCTGACTATAAGCTTTTCTTGATCAATAATTACATTATCTTCATTATTCTCTAGTCCCTTGATTCATACAAGAGAGTATAAAATACTTCTTATTGTCACGGAGCATACAATCTAGCTTAGGAATTGGTTGAATAAGTAAAATGGGAATTGGTACAGAAAAGAAGTAAAGGAGTTCATAAAAGGATGGGCCAATGACAGTGGGGGTTGTAGATAAAGGATTTATAGAGGCTTATGATATGAGCTAGATTTTAAAGAATCAATAGGACTTACAGAGAGCAAAATAAAACCAAATAGGGAAAAAAGGACGGGAAACGAAAAGGAAAATAACAAAGAGAAAGGAGAGCATTCTCTCTCTCTCTTTTTTTTTTTTTTTTTTTTGAGACATAGTTTTGCTCTGTCCGCCAGGCTAGAGTGCAGTGGCGCAAACTCTGCCTCCCGGCCTCAAGCAATTCTCCTGCCTCAGCCTCCCAAGTAGCTGGGATTACAGGCGTGTGCTACCACATCCGGCTAAATTTTGTATTTTTAGTAGAGACAGGGTTTCACCATGTTGGCCAGGCTGGTCTCAAACTCCTGACCTCAGGTGATCCGACTGCCTCGGCCTCCCAAAGTGCTGGGATTACAGATGTGAGCCACTGCGCCTGGCTAGCAGAGCATTCTCAATTATATACAATTTATTCTTAGACCTGAGAGAAGTCAGTGAAAATGATCTGACTGAAGGGTGTGATCTGAACTAGGAAGTATTTTGAAGTAAAATTGACTTAGATGAGACCAAAGGATAGTACCTTGAGGATTTTATCATTATTCTGGGGTTGTAGCAAACCATCTACAATTTGAAGCTGGTGACAGACATAATGGAAAGAAATCAAAGAATGTTGAAGAGTCAAAGCTAGATTAAATTTTGGCTTCATTGCTCACCATCTGTGTGGTTTGGGGAAAGTTACTTGACTTTTCTAAGTCCTATTATATGTAAAATGGGAATAATCCTAGCTGCCTGAGAGAACTGATAGAAAGATACAAAGAGAAAATGTGTGTAAAGGCACTTTATGTAATGTTTAGGACATAAAAAGTGTAGGTGCTGGTGGCAGGAGAGTATTGGTATTAGCAATAATAAAATGTACTCCAGAAAGGTAAACCTGGCATCGCTGTGCAGGTGAATTGGGCAGGGACCAACTGCAGGAAAGCTGTGGGAAGTTTTTGCAAATAATCCAGAAAAAACTAGAAGATTAGTGACACTACTGATGGGAATTAGAAAATCAGAAGAGAGAGGCTGGGCATGGTGGCTCATGCCTATAATCCCAGCACTTTGGGTGGCTGAGGTGGGCAGATCACTTGAGGTCAGGAGTCTGAGACCAGCCTGGCCAACATGGTGAAACCCTGTTTCTATTAAAAATACAAAAATTAGCTAGGCATGGTGGTGCACACCTGTAATTCCAGCTACTCGGGAGGCTGAGGCAGTAGAATTGCTTGAACCCAGGAGGCAGAGATTGCAGTGAGCTGAGATCATGCCACTGCATTCCAGCCTGGGTGACACTGGGAGACTGTCCCAAAAAATAAAAAAATAAAATAAAATGTTAAAAAAAGAAAATCAGAAAGGAGAATAAAATTTGGAGGAGATGAAAACATATTTGATTTGTTCCATGTTGAGTTTTGACATTGTTAAGTACAATGTGATGATCTATGAGGAAGGTTTTGTCTAGGAAGTTACTAATAAATGAAGATAATTCAGGTGAAGGACAAACTGGAGAGACTTCAAAGCCTTCAGAGGGAACTCATATTCTCAATGCAAACATTATGTCTGTCCATCCCAATCCCTGTAGGTGGCCACGAGGACATATTAAGCTATCCAAAGGGACAAGCGGCGGTGAAAGCCCACCACAGTCACGGGGAGCCAGTTAGCGCGGTGGAAGCCAACACGTACTCTTTCTTCCGGGCTGACTTCCGCTTCTCTTCATTGACTTCGTGGTTGGCGTCCCGCAGCTTGACCTCCCGATCCGAAAGGCTTGCTGGGATAATATCCAGCTCCAGGTCCTTATTATCCTGCACGTGGAGGGATCACAAAGGTCACCTTGTGATGCTTTGGGAAAGCAACTCACTCGAGTTGAGGGAGGTGGTAAAAGGGGGAAAAAAGGATATAATGGAGGATAAAAACAGGAGGGATCTTACAGACTCGCACCCAGAAGCACTGTTCTTCATGGGATCATTATTATTTTTTCAAATAAGAGAGAAATAAAATGTTCAGGTCAAATGTTTAGGGTAAATATCCACAGTAAGAAAAAACAATAAACACATTTGATAATTATGTGTCTATTTCCCCAAGGCCTTTGGTCCTAATTAAATCTAAACACATTCATAAATTGGTCTAAGACTGATTCTTAGCCATTTAAAATAGATGTGAAACAAAAACACATAAAGATATAAAACATCTTTCATTTGTCAAAAGAAAATACTAAAACCAAATATATTTATTTAAACAAGCAATTTCCCTTGGAAACAGAAAGCTAAATAACAGAACAATGACTGAACTTTCTCATTGCTCATCCCTACTAATTTTAACCACCATTTGGTATTTATATATGATGGAACTTCCTAGATAAAAACTCACAGATTAAAGCCTGGGGGAGACATTAACTCTCTCAACTTTAGGTGGTTTGGCCACTTCACTCTCCAGGCTGCTCTGCTTCAGATCATGAGCCTATTTGAAGATTTAAGAATTAGACATCCTAGGATTAAATTGCCAGGCTGTATTAAGCTCTTAATGCACAGGTTACTAACCCCTATTATAAAGAAGAGATTAAAAGTTCGTCTTCCCTGGTTCATGGCAAATTGTACCTCTGTTCTGTTGAAATGTCAAATAACTCTTGTACAAATTGCACCCCTTACTCTTGAAAGAGCACTATTATATATACTGGGCACTCTAATCATTTGCCGATTAACATAATTGGGTGGAAGATGGTATTTATGAAGCTAAGATAAAGCTTTTCGTTCTCAAAGTCTATACAGAGAAAAACTCTGTTCTGTAGCCATAGGCCCTACTACTGGCCAGTTGATTTTGTAATGTATAGAGTACTAATCACAGGGGACTGGAGGTTAAAGGATCAGCAATATCCACCCAGCACTCCCCACTAGAAAAGCCACACAAGGCAGGTGCTCTAGGGGTCAACAGCTCAGAAAAACTGCTCTGGAAACATGCTTTTCTTCCATGGTGATGAGGGCAGTGGTGCTCAGGGAAATGAGAAGGGAGGATATCCCAAAGGGCAATACCCCTGCCTACCTCTGTGTTGACTCCTAGGGCTTTCTCCAGGGAGTACCGGTACTTCCCCATCCTCAGGGAGAAATCTCTGTAGTGCTTGTCCACCGTGGTCACCCATTTCCTTATCTCCGTGGCATGAATGTGGCCTTTTTCCACAAAGCTATCGGCCAGCTGAATCAGAAGCTTCACCTTCTCCTTTGTTTGCTGCCCCAAAAGATGGCCTTAAGTTACTGGATTACATTTATTCTCCTGTCCCTTCATCCCAAATTCTCTCTTCCTGTTTAAAGCAGTCATAGATACCTCATAGCTGACTACCTGGGTATGTATCCCAGTTTTGTTACTACTAACTGGGAGATCTTGAGCAAGTTATTGAAGCCCTCTGTGCCTCAGTTTCTTCATTTGCAAAAAGGGAATCATAATATTAGTCATCCCTCAGTGCTGGGGTGGGGGAAACTGGTTCTAGGGCCCCCCATGGATACCAAAATCCAGATACTCAAGTTCCTTATAAAACATGGTGTAGTTTTTGCTTATAACTTACCCATATCCTCAGGAACACTTCAAATCATCTGTAAATTACTTACAATACCTAATACAATGTAAATACTACGTAAATAGTTGTTATTCTGTATGGCTTAGGGAATGATGACAAGAACAAAAAAGTCTGTATATGTTCAGTACAGACACAACCATCCATTTGAAAAAAAACATTTTCAGTTCACAGCTGGCTGATTCCATGGATGGGATACCTGTAGATATGGAGGGCTGATCCTACTTCAGAGGGTTGGTGTATTAAATGAGTTGGTAAACGTAGAATGCTTAGTACAGTGGAACACAGTAAGAACTCAGTAAGCAATAAACATTGGCCATTATTATTATTGATGTAAGAATCTCTTATATTAATATGCTTTACTAATTTACACAGTGTGTTACTGTATCTGAAAGCCATTTGAGTTTAGATGCATCCTTAGGAAGTAGGTGGAGGGAAGTGATGCAGGTCTCTTTGAACCACAGATGAAAAAAATCTGAGGCTTAGAGAGGCTTAGGGCTGGTCCAACTTCATACTACCAGTAAGCAAACGAGCCTATTTGTCTCTGCCCTTTAGTTCCTGGTTGCCCCCTCCACTGTACCAGCTCTAAACCTCATGTAAGTTGGCACATGCCAGGATCTAAATAAATACAATGAGCAGATTTAAGAGTTAACTCTGTCCCTGTCACCACCAGAATCTTGTCTTTAGTTTCCATTAGACAGCAGGAGAAAGACGTTAATGAAACCATCATCTATTACAGGACTAGGTAAAGTGGAACTCAGATGTTTACTGGGTTAATTTCATTTTTACCAAGAGTTTGTTCAATACCTACTTGGTCCATAGTACTGTGTAAAGAGCTATAGGACCGGGCTTGGGGGTCAAACGAAAGGAAAAAAAAAATCTTCATTTCACACAGAGTAGTTAAATAACTCAGAGTATTATGTAATTGAATGTCAAAATGGGAGAATGTAGAGTTAATACTATAGGAATTTTAAAAGGGGAAAATGAAGGTGGACAGGCATGGGTAGCAGAGGTCTCATGGAGAGGCAGTACTTAAGCTGGGTAAGTCATGGGAATGAGAGAGACACCCAACAAGTGGACTGCTACCCATTTTTTTATCTTAAGTTTGGGTTTTCAAACTCTAAAATTGCTCAGGAAAAGGAAAGAACATTTAAATAGTATTCTAAGAAGGAAAATTATCTTTTGGACTGGAGGAAAGTAGGTCCAAGGTTTAAACCATGCTATAATCTAGGTAACAGGGAAACTGAGGCAGAACAGGGAAACTGAGGCAGAACTGGAGCAACAGTAGAAAAAACAACAGAGCCCTTCTTTCTTTATTCTACTATCCTCACCCCACCTGTTCCTTCCAGGCCCATCTACGGCCCCTCCCATGAGAGATCAACCCTCCCAAGAAATGCCGGAGAAAGAGGGTGTCAGAGAGGCGCATTGAGAGTGCTCTGCCTGCTGCACACATGGCCAGGGACCAAGGACCAGGGATCCAGCTCTCCAGTAGCTCACTCAGCACATGGAGCCTCTCCTATCTCGGGACAGTAGGCTGGTGCCAGTACTGGAAGATAAAGGGCAAGAGCTTTGGTGTGAAGGAAAGGAGGTGGGTGTGAGGATAGCAGAAACATTTCCTCAGCCATGAAAATCTACTCGATTCTATCTAAACTAGAATTACTGAATCCCTCTTTTTAATCATCTTATTCATTTATTTATCTCCAGTGTCTAAGGATCCTGGGGACTTTCACCTTATTGCATGTAGGGTATTTTTTATTTTTATTTTTCCTGAAAACAATTTTCTTTGGTTTTCTATTTACTTAAAACAGATCTTTTTTTTAATGGAAAAGTCTTGGAAATACATATTCTCTGCTCTTGGTAAAGTGACTACACCTATGAGAAAGGGTTTTACAGCCAGCTGGTGGCAGTAGCCATACTAGGGCAGCTCTATCAGAGAAAATTATATCCTAAAGCATCAAAACTGTGATTCAGAGTCAGCAAAGCAAATGGTTTGTGACCAAGAGTATTCTAGGTATGTGTGGGGACTAGAGGAGCAAAGAGACAGTAAAATGAGTTTAGATGCATCCTTAGGAAGTAGGTGGAGGGAAGTGTAGACACGCCCTTCCTCATGTGGCTCCACCTACCTTTGTAGCAGCCCTGTTTCCACTGCTCTCCATTCCCTACACTGCAGCCATGTTGAATGTCGCATGCCCTTCCTGCTGGGACAAGTGGTTCTTACTCACCCCCACTCTCGATCCAATGCCCTTTTTCCTCTCTTCTCCTCCCCAAAAAACAAGTGGGAAATGCCCTTCCCAGTGTTCCCACAGTATCACATACATGCTTGTATTTTAGCATATATCACAGGTATTTAGCATATATGTCTCCTTCATTAGACCATGAACCCTAAAAGGTAAGTGTTACATCTCATTCATTTGTATATCTCCAGAAAATAGTAGGCATACCATCAATGTTGACTGAATGAATGAGCAAATCTTGTGTTTGGAGGTGAGTAAAGCTAGACCAGCAAGAGTTGAAGATTTTTATTGGGAGGAAGTAGATGATAAATTTGGCCCATGAATTGGATAAGTGCACTGAGATACCAACCATGGCCACAGTCCCCACTGGGAGTATTCAGAAATGGTTTCTTATAATTGGTGATTGTGGTGGCACCACATGACCTGCTAAATGCCTGGTCACAGCTTTTGAGATCAGAGGTAAAAAGTTTTCTTATGGGGGCAGCCAAACAAGATGCAGCCAGTGACTTCTCAGGTGTCCTGGCCTAAAAGCTGTGTCTAAATAGGGGACTGGAAATATGCCATGTCAATTGAGGTTGTTTCCCTGAGGATTTAAACTGCACAGACAGGGATCTGGATGATTGGCTGCAGAGTAGAAGTGAAATCACAGAAAGCAGAGAGGAAGAAGAAAAAGGAAGCTGTGGTATAGAAATGGTAGAACATTACACAGATTCTGGTCCTCTGCTCTCAGACGATGACCAGATGATGTGGCTGCTTGAGACACCCTTGGTCTCGGGTAACATTCCAGTTTTCATCTCCAGAGGTGACACTGCGCCACATTTCTTGCTCTTCCCATGGGGCTGAGTCACTGAGCTTTTTCTGGATTTCTGGGAGGTTCAGACACATCGCTTCTATCTTCTTTATTTCCACACAGAGCCATACAGTATCCTTCTCGTTCAACCTATGTCCATTTGAAACTCAAATCTTTCCTCCAAAGACAGTAACTTATATAAACTAATAAAATGGGGGTCAGGCTGCAGCAGTTCTTGAATGAAAGGTTCGGAAGTATGGACAAGATCTTGTGGCTAAAAGGGAAACTTTGGGGACCATAATTCATCTGGGCCTGGAAATCTAGACCTGAGAGCTCACTTGGGCTTCATGTGTCCCCTAATTTATGTTTTGCCTTTCCACTTTGAATTCTAGTTACCTGCTGGAAAAGACAGGGGTTCAAAAGAGGGGTACAGTAATTCTATTTTTTTCTCTCTCTCCCTCTCTCTTTCCCTCTCCACTCTCTCTTTTCCTCCTTTCCTGTCTTTTTTTCTTTGGTTATGATCTTCCTCTAATAGTGAGCCTCACTCTGAATAAATTTTTTTAAAGCCCTTTCGACTTCAGCACATTTTACAAGACTTTAAGATTTTGTCTTCTTGATAGTAATCTTATAATCTCATAATCTTCCATATTTGCCTTTCATTATTGATATTCCTTATAATTAGATAATAAGGAATATTGATATTTCTTATCAATTTTTTTGTAGACACAAATTTACTGAGCTCCTTGTGCAGGTGAATAGGTTTCTTGAAATACATCTTCGGATTCATTCAGCAGGGGGTTGTTAGTATACATAAAAGAACCAAAATTTTCAAAACTTTCCATCACATGTGAACTATATTCCACTTGAGAGTCTCAGAAAGACCAGGCACAGTGGTTCTCATCTGTAATCCCAGCACTTTGGGAGGCAAAGGCAGGTGGATCACCTGAGGTCAGGAGTTCAAGACCAGCCTGGCCAACATGGTGAAACCCTGTCTCTACCAAAAATACAAAAGTTAGCCAGACCTGGTGGCAAGCACCTGTAATCTCAGCTACTTAGGATGCTGAGGCAGGAGAATCACCTGAACCCAGGAGGTGGAGATTGCAGTGAGCAGAGATCACATCACTATACTCCAGCCTGGGTGACTAAAGTGAAACTCCATCTAAAACAAAAAGAGTCTCAGAAATAGAATCATGCCTATCTTTTATCTGAACTGTTTAGACTCTACCTCTCTCAGTCTAAAGTACCATCTGACAACCCCAGCGTTCCCTTTCTCTGCTATCTGAATCTCAGGAAAACATAATTTAGTTCAGCTAAGGCTCCAGTTGCTTTCATTACTGCTTAATTTTCTTTTGTCAAGATGAATTAAGTCCAGTTTATCTCATGGATTCCTTCATTTTCAGAGATGAAATTACCAGCTTAAAAAAGTATTTTCTTGGCCCGGCGCGGCGGCTCAAGCCTGTAATCCCAGCACTTTGGGAGGCCGAGATGGGCGGATCACGAGGTCAGGAGATCGAGACCATCCTGGCTAACCCGGTGAAACCCCGTCTCTACTAAAAAATACAAAAAATTAGCCGGGCGAGGTGGCGGGCGCCTGTAGTCCCAGCTACTCAGGAGGCTGAGGCAGGAGAATGGTGTAAACCCGGGAGGTGGAGCTTGCAGTGAGCTGAGATCCGGCCACTGCACTCCAGCCTGGGCGACAGGGCGAGACTTGGTCTCAAAAAAAAAAAAAAAAGTATTTTCTTAACATTATTAGCCATTGGCAAATGCAAATCAAAACCCACAGTGAATACCACTCCACACCCTCTAGGATGGCTATATAAAAAGACACAATAACAAGTGTTGGTGAGGATGTGGAGAAATCGGAACCCTCACAAATTGCTGGTGAGAGTATAAAATGGTACAGCTGCTTTGAAAAACAGTTTAGCAGTTCCTCAAAAAGTTAAACATAGTAGAACTCCATATAACCCAGCCATTCCACTCCCAGGTATGCACATAAGGGAACTGAAACATATGTTCACACCAAAACTTGAATATATAGGTTTCTGGCAGCATTATTCATAACAGCCAAAAGCTGGAAACAACCCAAATGTCCATCAACTGATGAATAGTAAACAAAAAGTGGTATATCAATGAAATGGCATGCTATTTAGCAATAAATAGGAAAAAAGGATTGATACATGCTGATAGCATGGATGAATCCTAAAAGCATTAGGGTAGGGGAAGTAAGCCAGTCACAGAAGATCTCATATTATATGATTCCATTTATATGAAATGCCCAAACAGGCAAACCCATAGAGACTGAAAGCAGATAAGTAGTTGCCACGGGTTAAGGACAGTAGGGAATGCAGAGTGACTGCTAATGGGCATAGGGTTTCTTTCTAGGGTAATGAAAATGTTCTGGAACTAAACAGTGGCAATGTTTGCACAACCTTGTGAATATGGTAAAAACCATGGAATTTGTAAAAAATGAAAACCGAAATCATCTTTAAAAAGTTTTGCTTTTAGAAGAAATGGAGTTCTTCCAAATGTCATGATGACTAAGCTTTCCCATCACTGTGTGCCTTGACCCCTTATACATTTTGAAACCCATAATAGGAAAATACCCTTTCTATTCTTTTAATGGACTGTCTATAGGCATACCACACCTTGAGAATTATGTTTTCCTTTTTTCCTCATTCAAACTCTTTTTATTTCATTTTTATTCTTACATTTGTGAGCTTTTACATAGAAAGTATCTTTCTATATTCAATGTTCTTCCTTTGGACCAGAATATTATTAAATTCAATGTACTCCGTTGCCCTATTCAACCATAAGGGCCACCATATGTATTCTCTTGTGGCTAAAGGTCAATTTGGTCTCCATTTCAAATTCATTTTATTGTTTATAAACATTATAATTAAAGACAGCTGATTAGAAGAGGTTTACCTCTGGAAAGTGGGACTAGGGTGAGGCAGGACGCTGCTGCCTCTAATCAGAAGCTCCTCAGCTGGGTTTGTTATCTGTAGATATTCTAATATGAATAACCCTGAGATTTGGAACATGATAGTTATGTCGGGAGGGACAGAGAACAAACACAGCCAAAGTAGAAGATTCATATTAAATATAAACGAGAAAGGCTGAATCTACTCAAACTTCCTTTTTTTCCTTATGTTCCTGAATGGTTGTAGCCCCCTTTGAATGTGTAAAATGTAGTCAGGTAACCTAGGGAACTCAGGATGAATAGTGTGGTTCTCGTCTTTAAGTATTCTGTTGGCTTATATAGGAGATAACATTGCATAGATTACTGGAGGAGAGATGGTCTGTGCCAGGTGAAGGGCTTGTTTGTTTGTTTGTTTGAGATGGAGTCCAAAACACTGCACTCCAACTCTGTTGCCCAGGCTGGAGTGCAGTGGCCTGATCTCGACTCACTGCAAGATCTGCCTCCAGGGTTCACGCCATTCTCCTGTCTCAGCCTCCTGAGTAGCTGGGACTACAGGCGCCCGTGACCACACCCAGCTAATTTTTTGTATTTTTAGTAGAGACGGGCTTTCCGCGTTAGCCAGGATGGTCTTGATCTCCTGACCTCATGATCCGCCTGCCTTGGCCTCCCAAAGTGCTGGGATTACAGGCGTGAGCCACCGCGCCCGGCCCAGGTGAAGGGTTATACAGACAAGGGCTGTAGTGCAGGGATGAGCTGGATCATATCCTGGCATGTGGGAAGGATCATAGAGGAGGAGGCTCTAGAGTGGAAAGGGGGGGTGTTCCTCTTAAAAAGCACAAACTAGCGGGAAGGGAAGGGTATTCCAGGCAGAGAAATGTATGAAAAAGGCACATAGACAAAAAAGTATAAGATGTATCTCTCAGAGGGTAAGAGAATATATCCATTCCGCTGGAGCATAAACTCTGCATAAAATAATAATTGAAGATAAAGCCGGGGAGGTAGGGTGGCACAGCTGTAGAATTGTGGAGCATTATCCTAAAGGCATTGGAAAATCATTAAAGTTCTTGATCTGGGTGGTTATGTGACCAAAGTAGCATTTTAAAGATGAACAGCAATGAAGGGCAGGGTGGATTGGAAGGAAGGAAGGAAAGGCCAAAGGCATGCAATCCCTTTAGGAAGCTACTACAGCTTAGGGTAGTAGCTATGTGAATGAAAAAGAGGAGAAATATGTGAAGAAGGTTACAAAGGTAGGATGAATAAGACTGACCGAATAATTCTTCACATTTCCACTTTGATTATGGAAAGATTTTGATCCTATGAAGTTCTGGGTATCTGCTGTGATCCACCCTATGCAGATAGGAACACCAATGGATCTCATACTATTCATCCTGTTAATGGCTCATTATCGACCCTATTTGGAGAAGGGTGGATACAGCCAAACTTGTTAATTCACAAGCCATTTTAATTTGGATTTGAATAGGGTTCTGTGCATCTGCCACCTTCTTTGTGCTGTTTGCTGTTGCTGGTACTGAAATGAGTCTCTTATCTGTGCTCATAGCTTTTCGCATTAGGCAAAAAGGCCCAAAGCTCACAAGGATGCAGGGAGATGCTCCCTAAAGTTGAGAGATCTTAGGAAAAGATTCATAAAGTGGATAACCACTTCTGAAATATCAGCTCAGGAATGAGGCTAAGGGTCTAATTTTGTCACACCAAACCAGAGGAACATTCCTTATAGTGTCAGAGGGATCTCTGGATAGGATGTTTCCCACCTTGACCCCAACAAGAGCATCTCTCAACCTGGGAAGAGCGTCTGCTATGTGTGGAAGTATGCCAAAAATGGCTCCTATGTGGCAAGGAGCCCCGTGTGAGAGATGAGGACACTACAAAGAGGAACTTGAGACAGATCAGATTTTCATTCAAACCCAAGCATCCTCAGATCAAATCCTGGCTGTGAAAACAGATGAAAACCAGGTTTCCTTCTATTATGGCATTCCCCACAATCTTGGTATGAATTGGTATGTACATCCTTGCAAATTTTGCTCCCCAGAGACCCAGCCTAGCTCATGAGCAGGTTTGAGGCCAGATGGAAATAGTTCAGAAAAGGAGAAATTCACCTGTTTTGTGTACCCATATAGTCACTGGCCCTTCTAATAAGGTGAACTTCCCAAGCCACTCAAATTGCAAGAATATGTGGATATATGCAGTGTTCACATGCACAGGCAACATTTTTACATGAATACACCCTTTTCCCTGATTTGGTCTGAAAGAATATAGCAGATTCCAGAACCTGGAGCATGAAGATAAGTATCTGGAAGCACAGTATATAGCAGTTGACTTCCTGCATACAGCTGCTCTACCCAGCAGCTGCAATTCTTTGGGTATTCAGGTTTCTAGAGACAATCCTTTAGGACATTTACATGCTTTCCCCCTTGCCACTGCAGCCAGGTATTTTTGCTTACAGAAGCTGTCTTTGCTTCCATAATGTGAAATTGGCCAGAATGGAGAGTTCTGGGTGGATTTGGGGAAGGGTCTGGGATGTTTCCTACCTTGGCAGGCACCCTGAATTCCCCATATTCTTTCAGCAGTTCCTGAGTCTCCTCTGTGGTCTCTCCAGTGGAGGTATGTGTTGAGAGGTAAAATTCACCTGTTTCTTGGATCCAGTCAAGCGCCTATAGGAGGAAACAACCCATCCAGTCCCCCAAAAGGCAGCTGTCAGTAGAAGACATGCTATATTACAATGAAGGTTATTGTTAGGACAACTTAATGGACCCAGGAAACACTGACACAATTTGATTGGTATGTAGCTCTGGAGTTGTTTTTTATGAACGAGCCCTCCCCTGATTTGGAACACTTACCAGCAAAGAGAGGGTCTCCCCCAGTAGACTGGGGACTCTTGTAGGCCAGGCCCAATATCATCCATGAATTAGGGGCATAGTGGGTGACCTAGCATTTCCTCACATCTCCTGTTACCAAACTCAAAACAGAGAGCTTGATAAATGCTGAATTGCTGACAAGTGACACCCTGCTTTCTTTCCTCTTTATTCCCCACTCCTATCCCCAATTTGCTGCTCTGGTCCTCTTCTGGACTAAGCGTTGGTTTTGGGCCTCTGTATGCTCCCCAGAACTGAGATAGAGCCAGGGAAAGCTTTGGACAACCTGCTTAGCGCTGCGCTCGAACACCACATATTGCTGGCACTGGTCTAACCGCCGCTTCTTCAAGGTCCAGAAATGCAGCACACGATTCTCCCTCTGCAGGAGCTCACTCAGGATGGCTGTGGGCAGAGGAGATACATATGATGGGCACAATCCAACCAACCCCTTCAGCCCCATGGCCCAGGTGCCAGGTGACCATGACTGTGATTTCAAGCATCCCCACGAGACTAATCCAGCATCAGAAGAAAGGGAGCAAAAGCTGGATACAGAAAGGATTTCCTAGAAAGGAGCAAGGTCGAGGAGTCTAGGGTGAGAGCCCATTGATGAGAGTTCCATCAACTAAGGTGGGAAGAATATAACACCAGTGACTTACAAATGACCCCGATTCTCTTTATAGCAAAATTAGTCCTTGGTTCTAAGAAATCTTAGGAAGCAACTAATTCAATTGGCCCCAAGAGTCTAATGAGCATGGGTGGACCTTGACAGGAATCTCAGTCATTCTTAAGGACTCATTAGAAGAGAGGCAGGAGATTTATAGTGCAATGAGGGCTGGTGTCACTGGCTTGACAACCCACATCATGAACCATGTTCTTGGACCTGCACAAGAGGTTGTGCACACAGCACTTTAACGGCATAGCCTTGATTTAAACACTTCTAAATAGTGGGCACAGGGAAGCTGTGTTGGAATTATGTCTTCATGTTGTCTCTGGGCCCATGTTGTTTTGGACGTGATCATAAGAAAAGCTAAAAGTGATGTTAAATGAGAGTGTCTACACAAGGCATATAGCACAGCAAGTGGGCCATGGTTAGGTATTCAGTCCATGCTATTTCCCTAAGTTTTCTGTTGTTTCAGGAGTAGCTGGGTACGTGGATAGATGTCTTAAGCATTTTAAATAGTACGTTCTATGCTGGAAGCAATAAAATTTATTTTATGTCTTCCTCCTGCTTCCTGTTGCCATATTAGATATTAACAAAATATATAATAATAACCATATGAATAATATTTATCACATGCTCAGTATGTGGAAAACACTCATTTTCATAACACCCCACAATGCATGCACCATTATTATCTACATTACACAGATGAGAAAACTGAGGTTTAGAGAAAGCTTTTGAGAAAGCGTAGGGAGGGTAACTAGCTCAGGGTTGTTCAGATAGGAAAGGGCAGAGTTCAGATTCAGGCCAGATCTGACTTCAGAGCCTGAGTTGTTAGTCACCTTGGTCTCTCACATTACTGGGACTATAAAGTACAAGTTTCTGTGCTTTATGAAGATGGCACAACCTGAAGTGCAGTGCTTGCACTGAGAAGTTTTTGTTGATTTTATGTACTTTTCATACCCCTTCATTCTCACCTCCCCAGCCAAGTTTAGCTTTCTGAGGATAGGATGTGTTTTTCATCTTTTAGGTTAAGTGCTTTTTTTTTTTTTTTTTGAGACAGGGTCTGGCTCTGTCACCCAAGATGGAGTGCAGTCATAGCTCACTGCAGCGTCAACCTCCTGGGCTCAAGTGATCCTCCCACCTCAGCCACCTGAGTAGCTGAGACTATAGGCACACGCCACCACACCCAGCCAATTTGTAAACTTTTTTTTTTGTAGAGACCAGGGTCTCACTATGTTGCCCAGGCTGGTCTCAAACTCCTCAGCTCAAGTGATCCTCCGGCCTCTGTCTCCGTCTCCCAAAGTGCTAGGATTACAGGCGTGAGCCAGTGTGCCCAACCTTTTATGGGTCCAATTATTCACCCTTCCCTGTATCTAAGCCTTTATCATGTAACTTTTTCATTCCTTCCCAAAGAGGCAAGTACAGTTTCTCACTCCCCAACTCATGTTGGCCACATAGCTTGGCCACATAACTTGCTCTGGCAAATGAGTTGTTAACAGATAAAACAGAAGCAGGGCCTTGAAAAGTACTTGTAGACTTAACTTTGCTCCTTGTACCTCTGCTATCACCACTATAGGAAATTCTCCTGGGTAACTGCTGCCCCTTCAACCCAGGTCCCAGAATAAATACACATGGAGCAAACAAGACCTTACCTGGAGTGAAGGAGCCAAGCTAGCCAGACTTGCAGCCTGAAGCACAACCACACTGCTGAGCCCAACTGAGATGCTGCTCCCCAGCCAATGCACAGCCACTTGAACAACATATGCTTACAGTTGGATATCATTGAATTTTTTGTTTGTTATGCAGCCATATAACAACCAGCAGCATAAAAAAGCCAAAACTATGTGGCATTGGCATTGAGTCTAGGTAGTAGGTGAAAAGGAAACGGATACATAAGGGATTGTAGGTCTCTGCTCAGGTGGAAGCTTCAATTGGGGAAGGAAGGAGTAGAAACCCATTTCTTTTAGTCTTTATGTTCCCTAGCCAGAGTTGTGCTCACTGAAGCTCCCTCTATGGTGTGGCTGAGAGAATCAACCCAGATCAGGCAGAAATCATAAAGAGTTTCAGGATTATTCCCCCCCCCCCTTCTTGAAAGCTTTCACATGGGCAACATCCTGGTCTTGCCTCCAAGAAGATGTAGGCATTTCTCACTGTCTCTGAGTGCCTGTTACTCTTCAGCACGCAGAGGTGTAGGTGGGATATGTAGTCTCTCAGTAGGCAGCTGGCCTCACCCAATCTCCCATCTACATTTGGAAGCCAGAACAGATGCTTTCAAATGTGCCAGAAGAAGTGACGTAATACCAGCTCCCCACAGGTCCCCTGACCACAAATAGGTTAGCACATTTGGAAGAGAAACTCTGCTCCCTCCTCTCTGTAGGGAACTTTGATTCCTAGATTTAATTCTGTCCAGTGGCCTCTGTTCTCTCCAACTCTTCAGCAATCTGAGCAAAGAGGGAAGCCCTTCTTAAGCAGACCATGCATCCTACCCTGTCCATGGTGTCTCCAAGCCCATACCACTCCTCACTCCAAGTCAGCTTGGGTTCCCTCCCTAGCCTCGGGCTCCAGAATTATATTTCTCTGCCTTGGCAAGATGACATTCGTTAAACTCTTCACTCACTCAAAGGCTAATTTCTGCATGGTCAGAATAATTCCACAGATAATGATTTAAGTTTCACATGTCAGATAATAGGTAATTTTTAAAAGTTATGCATTTATTATCATAGAATTTCTAGAATTCAGAGAGATATTAAAGATGATGTAGAATAGCACTTACCTAAATTTTATGAACACATAAATCACCTGGTTGGTAGAATTGGGCAGTTCTTGCCAACATGCACGTTCTTTGTGCTTTTTTTTTCTCTTTTTTTTTTCTTTTTTATTTGAGACAGGGTCTCACTCTAATTGCCCAGGCTCCACAACAATGCAAATGTGGTTCACTGCAGCCTCCAGCTCCTGGGCTCAAATGATCCTTTCATCTCAGCCTCCTGAGTAACTACAGCTATAGGCATGCCACCATACCAGGCTAATTTTTTAACTTTTTGTAGAGACGGGGTCTCACTATGTTGCTCAGGATGGTCTTGAACTCCTGGCTTCAGGCAATCCTCCCATCTCAACCTCCCAAAGTGCCAAATGCAGTTTCTGACTCAGTCGGTTTGGGTGTGGCCTGAGATTCTATGTTTCTTACACTCTCCCAGGGATGTCAATGTGGCTGGTCTGGGAACTACAATTTGAGTAGCAAAAGTCTAGATGCTCCCCTCATTTCAAAAAAGAAACTAAAGTTTTAAAAGGCTTAATCAATCAGTGACAAATCCAGGGTCAGCATTTGGTTTTAGGATTCTCAGTCCATATTCTGTTCCTAGGCTATAAGACACCCTAGTCTTGTGCTGTTCAATATATTAACTAGGAGCCATAATCTACATTTAAATTAGTTAATATTAAACAAAAGTTAAAATTTAGTTCCTCAGTTGCACTAGGCACATGTCAAGCGCTCAATAGCTGCTGTATTGCATAGCGTAGATACAGGCAATTTCCATTATTTCAGAAAATTCCACTAGGCAGTGCTGTCCAGACTCTAAGATAAATGAAAATACTTGGGGAAATTTTATCCTTGTTTTTGCCTTCCAGATCTTGAAGCATGTTTAAAAATTGACCATGAATCATTACTGCCCACATCATCCCACATCATACATTTTCATTTCCAAGGAGAAGCAGCAGGATATTGAGACTGTGTGAAAACTGGGTACATGATATATTTCAGGGAGGGGCATTCGCTGAAGTGACCGATGGCTGGGCAGGTCTCTCACTGACCTTTCACTTGTTGCTCGGGTCCCCGAGTGTGGCTGGCGACACTGGGCATGCTGACGTTGTTCCTGTGGATGTACTTGAGAAACACCTCAGCATTCCGCCGAGCCAGGGTGCATGCCTGAGAAAGACAAAGTCGTGAGGCCCCTGTCCCAGCAGGTATATGGAATCCAAGACAATGGTGAAGGCATACCCTCCTTCCTTCTACATTTTCTTTTCTTTTTTTTTTTTTTTTTTTTTGAGACAGAGTCTCACTCTGTTGCCTAGGCTGCAGTGCAGTGGCGTGAGCAGAGCTCACGGCAGCCTCCACCTCCCAGGCTCAAGTGGTCCTTCCATCTCAGCCTCCTGAGTAACTGGGACTACAGGGGCCTGCCACCACACCTAGCTAATTTTGTGCATTTTTTGTAAAGACGAGGTCTCACTATGTTGCCCAGGCTGGTCTCAAACTACTGGACTCAAGCAATCTGCCCAGCTGGTCTCAAACTACTGGGCTCAAGCAATCTGCCCAGCTGGTCTCAAGCTACTGGGCTCAAGCAATCTGCCCACCTTGGCCTCCCAAAGTGCTGGGATTACAGGCATGAGCCATGGCACCTGGCTCCTCCTTGTACTTTTTAGAAGGCTCAAGAACTCTGAAGGAATCTAGAAGAAGCAGAGCTCTGGAAGTTATCATTGGTTCATGGATACTCCAATTCCAATTTATGGAGCTCACCCTTCTGAGCTTTCCTTTTGTCAAGTGAAGAATTACTCCTTTCTGTCTCTGTCCATTCCATCTCAGATAAAAATCAGAAATGAGCCACCCTTTGTCTCCTTCTATGTTGACCAGGCATTACTAATATTCACTCTTGGCCTATTTTTCCTCAGCCACCAGAATGCCTCTTACATGACCACTGGTGTAAGCTCAGGAAACATAAACCCACTTGAAAATCAGTGTGACTTAGACTTGACCAAGTAAATTTGGTAAACACATCTATTAACCCTACATTCCAAATCTAAATGGAAATTACTGACATTTTTCAGTCAGTAATTTCATTTCAGACTTATTTGCCCATCAAGTCCCCCTCATCTAAATATCAC
>NW_016816842.1:1267592-1333546 GCF_001698545.2 Rhinopithecus bieti
GAATTATTATATAATTAATAGAAACAATTATAAAATTTTATAATTTTCTGGTTATATAAAAAAATTAGCAACAAAGGTATCTGGGATATCTGGTACACAAACACCTGCTGGTGAGTCCATGAACACAGAGGCTCCTGAATGAAACAGCTTGATGGTGGTCTCAGCTTAAGGAGTTTCAAACGGATCAACTAATAAATACAAATAAAGAGCTCAATATTCTATCTACTGGGTATATAATTCCCACAGTGATAGGGAGCTTCTCACTGTGGTTTTAGGGACATATGGAAAACATCAGACCAGAGGGTTTTTTATTTCTTTCTTCAATAGAACTATTTTCTTTTAATTTTATGAAGAAATATCTTTATACTTCTGTTTGAGATTTTTATATGCTCTACTTAAATTGTTCCATTTTAAACTTTGCTTTGCAATAGGGAAAACTTTAAAAAATCATCATAAGCTCTGCACAGAAGAATTTCTATCTAGTCTTATTAGTAAGAGCTGATTACTAAAGATTCTGACCCATATAGGTGCAGATACCAGATAGATAGGAGGAGGGAAGGGAGAAGCCAGCTTAAAAAAAAATAAAAATTGGCCGGGCGCGGTGGCTCATGCCTGTAATCCCAGCACTTTGGGAGGCCGAGGCGGGCGGATCACGAGGTCAGGAGATCAAGACCCTCCTGGCTAACATGGTGAAACCCCGTCTCTACTAAAAATACGAAAAACTAGCCGGGCGAGGTGGCGGGTGCCTGTAGTCCAGCTACTTGGGAGGTTGAGGCAGGAGAATGGCGTGAACCCGGGAGGCGGAGCTTGCAGTGAGCCGAGATCGCGCCACTGCACTCCAGCCTGGGCGACAGAGCGACACTCCGTCTCAAAAAAAAATAAATAAATAAAATAAAATAAAAAAATAAAAATTAAGCTCAAGGTGGTCACGTAGAGAAAATCCCTAATAAAAGAAAGGCAGGTAATTACAGAATTGAATAAAATCAATGGTAACATGTCAGGGTATAAAAATTATCTCTTCTATTCCCAGAAACCTGAGAGGAAGCAGAACATGAAAGCAAGAAATCTGAGAGCAAACGGAGCCTTTAGATGAGCTTGAACACAGAAGAGAGGAGATCAGAGGAGAAGATCAAAGACTGGAGAAGGAGGCTCACAAGGACTTCCCACACCAGCTGACAGTCTGTGCAGAGCAGGCCTGTGCTTTCTCCCTCGGAAGGCAGGGCTCTAGCAGAATACTTGGAATAAGGCATTTCTCTCTTAATACAGAAGAATGAACAGTGTCGTGTGTTGGTAATTGTTAGACTGATAAACAAATAGGGCATCCAAATTCATTTCTTTAATTCTTACCCTAATTTTTGCATCTTCCATTTATAAAATATTTTAATCGTTTTATATCTAAGCTTATATCTTTTGATATTACTATCAAAAATAATTTAATTAGCCAAACACAACTGAATGAAAGCATGTCTTTTTCTCAGTTAACAACATCCATGGGATATTGGGATATCTGAAGATTGCAGTAGTAGTAACAGTGTATCCCGATAGCCTAACTACACAAAAAGTGCGGAGAGAAATAAATGTTGGAAATGTAACCTTTCACCTTTGAAATTAGCCAGTTAACATCTTCATTACACTCCCTTACCCCTTTAGGGAAGAGGTTAGAAAAAAAGAGGGGATAGGAAGCATGTTTGAAGCTGTGTGTGTGTCTGTGGGTGTGTGTGCGCATGTGTGCGTGTGTGTGTGTGTGAGAGAGAGAGAGACAGACAGGAGGAGGAGGAGGAGAAGAAAGAGAGAGAGAAAGGAAGGAAGGAAGGAAGGAAGGAAGGAAGGAAGGAAGGAAGGAAGGGAAGGAAGGGAAGGAAGGGATGGAAGGGAAGGAAGGGAAGGGAAGAAGGAAAGAAAGGAGAAAAAGAGAAAGAGGATAAAAGAACAAGGCCAAGGCCAGGAGTCTGAGCCCTTGCATGACAACGTGCTCTGACCTTAAGAAAGGCCTCCTTTTGTTCCAGATGTTTGCTGATGAGTGGAATGACATGGTCGATCTCTGCCGCTGGCCCCAGCTTATCTCGTCCACCACACCAGTCCTCATCTCTCCGGTATTCTTGCTCTAAGCTCTCCAGGACACTACATACCTAGTGAACCATGGAAGAAAAAACTCAGTAAATTAATTATTCCGGAAGTATTCTCTGAGGACCTTCGGCCTATAGAAGCCTACACATATGACATTTTTCATTAGAAGTTTAATGCCTCTGAGACATCTAAGAGAAATCCAGGAGGCAGTGACAGTCCTGTGTCTGAAACCTGGGAGACATTATGACTGGAGATATGGATTTTGGAATCATCTTTTTATGGGAGTTGATGACATTAACTAAGAATAGTAGGTAAAGTAAGAAAGTAAGTCTGGTATCTTTGGAGTTTCAGTGTTTTTACATATTGTTATAATCGCACAGTAACTATAAATTAGGTAGAACAGGAAATGAGGTTTGGAGAAGATAACTTGATTTATCCGACCATCTGTACTTGTCCCATAGTAAGTAGCATCAAGCAGAGGCAAAGGAGGAAGTTGCCTATGTTGTATGGTTTACGGGCCATAAATGAATGTCATCTTTTTCCTCCCTTGGAGAAAAATGTCTCAAAAATCCAACCATAATACATGACATCTCCAGGATCTCTATTACAAAATACACATTTCCTGTAGAGGGGTAACAAATTTGGGTTAACCTAAAAGACAGTTAAGAAGGTTTTTAGTTCTAAAGATGCTGAGAGGCCATGCTAAGTGACCTTATAAATGAACTCAGAAGAGAGCAAATCATTTTGAAGTGGGTTTGGAGGGAAATTCAGCCTGGGTCTCACAGTAGAAAACCCAAGGCAGCCTAGTATCAGGGCCTGGAGGAGGATGCAGAAAATTGAAACTCATATTCCATACAGACATCCTTCCATATCTGTGGGTTCTACATCCATGATTCAACCAACTATGGATTGAAAATACTTAGTTAAAAAGTACAGCAATAAAAAATAATACAAATAAAAACAATAGAGTACAACAACTATTTACTGTAATACTTACATATTATAAGTAATCCAGAGATGATCTAAATTACATGGGAAAATGTATATAGGTTACATGCAAGTACTATGCCATTTTATATCAGGAACGTAAACATCTGAAAAGTCTGGTATCTGTGAGGGGTCCTGAAACAAATACCCCACGGATACTGGATTTCCTTCAATAGACCTTGGGATGACTGGATTTCCTTCAGTAGACTTTGATTACTTGTTCGGATATGGCAGCAGGGAAGAACAGCTATGACTATCCTTGGCTTTCTCTGAGAAAGTCTTTTGATGAAACATGTCTTTTTTTTTTTTTTTTTTCTTTTGAGACGGAGTCTAGCTTTTTCACCTAGGCTAGAATGCAGTGGTGCAATCTCGCTCAATGCAACCTCTGCCTAAGTGATTCTCCTGCCTCAGGCTCCCGAGTAGCTGGGATTACAGGTGCCCACCACCACATCCAGCTAATTTTGTATTTTAGTAGAGATGGGGTTTCACCATGTTGGTCAGGCTGGTCTTGAACTCCTGATCTCAAGTGATCCGCCTGCCTTGGCCTCCCAAAGTACCGGGATTACAGGCGTGAGCCTCTGCGCCCAGCCAGATGAAAGATGTCTTTGGATAGGGCATTCATTGAGTTATGAACTGAGCTGAAAGATGTGCTGAAAGCTGTCCCAGGAAGAACACCCTCATAGCCAGACACGCTTCTCGTGTCATGAGAAGATCTGTCACCGAACTCAAGGTGACTTCTCTAGTCCCATCTCTAGCATCACGCCTTTCTTTCTGCAAGGCCTGAAATGTGCAGGCAGCTCATGTTTTGAGATAAAACAGCTTATAGACATGCAAAAACTTTAAGAAAAAGGGTACTTGAGATCTGTCCCATGATAGGACTGAACTTAGGAGCAAACAATTTGGGAGTTGGAAGAAATGAAAAGATTATTAGGTATAAATACTTTAACAAGAGAGGAAACAGAAATCCAGAGGGGTAAAGTAACCTTTGGCAAGGTCACTTCAGGGTAAAATTTCTTGACTCCTATTCCAGTGCCCTTCACCATCTTGATCTGTTTCAAATTAAAATTTATGTATAATATTAGACAGGAATTAAGCCTCATTTGTTTCCATTTGGATATTCAGTTGTCCAGCATCCTTTGATGAAAAGACTTTCCTTCACTCATTGAATTTTTTTTGTCAAAAATCAACTGACTGTATATGTGTGGATCTATTTCTATAACCACTATTCTGTCTCATTGTGTTTATTCTTATTCCAAATACCATTCTGTCTTGATCCCTGCTGCTTTAGAATAAGTCCTTAAATCAGGCAGTGTGACTTGTCCAACTTTGTTCTTCCTTTCAAAATTGTTTTGGCTGTTCTAGTTTCTTTGCATCTGTATTCTTTGCATTTTCATTTATTTTCATATAAGTCTTAGAATCAATGTATCAATTTCTACCAAAAAAAAGCTTGCTGGGATTTGATTGAGACTGTGTTGAATCTATGGATCAACTGGGGATACTCTTTATCATCTTAGTCTGCAGCTCCTCACTTCTGTGGCCATCAAAGGAGTCATCCCTCTGAAGCAACAGAAAGGAATGAGAGAAGGTGTGGAGACTCTAACCCTGGCTGCAGGGCCCTCTGATGCACATGTCATATTTTCTCCAAGGGAGACTTTCTGATGGTCCCTGTAAGTCACCCAAGGAGAATGATTTTCTGATTTATTTCTACCAGGGAACAATTCAGAGAAGGAAACTACTATACGCTGAATAAAATTACTCCTGTTTTAAACCTATTTCATAAAAAGAATTCCCTAACAGCACCCAAGTCATTTAAAAAATCCTCTTAGCCCTGTGCATATTGCTGTACAGATGAAAGGGTAACACACTGCATCTTTATGGCCCTGCTGCCCAGCTCCTGCCTTTTCTCCCACAGCAGCATCATCTTATCCGGTGCATTCCTAGTTCCCCAATGTCAGAGAGCTGTGTTTCCTCCATTAGACTGGAGGCCCCAGGAATGAAAGAACCATGCGTTTTTCAAGCAGTGCATAATGCCTAACTGTGGTAGATTTAATTATTGTTCAGCAACTATTCATTCTCCTCTCCTAACCTTCATAGGAGGCACTGCTGCCTCACTGATGTTGGCTTGGCCATGTGACTTATTTTAGCCAATGAGATGAAAGAGAATATACACAAGCAAAGACTTGAAATGCACTTGTATGGTAGATTTTGGACTCTTGCATTCCTGCCTTTAACTATAAATGTGCCTGAGATGGCTTCAGGTCAAGGAGGACAAGAGACATGGGAACAGATCTAGACCCAGTCTGTATCTCGAAGCCTAGTTCTACCAAGTTCAGCCAAGATCAACTGAACCCCAGACACTTAAGCAAAAAAAATAAACGTTTATTGTTTTATATCACTGAGTTTTGGGGTGTTTTGTTACACAGCACTATGGTGGTAACAGCTGACTAATATACTGTCCAAATCTAGCCTTTAGTATACACCCAATTTCTATTTCAACACCTCTCTATGGATCTGGTAAGTTTGAGAAATTTATGAGAAACAAACCCCATGGTCCAGTGCTCAAATGGCAAGGATGACAACGAAGCCAACTGTGGTGTTTCCACAACCTATTCTTTAAATGTTAGTACGGAGAGGACTGGCTTCTCGCTGACATTAAGTACTGCACATTAACACTGCAAGGCAGAAAATAGTCCTCTGTCAATCTCAGCCCCACAAGCCCCACAGTCCTTTCCCTCACCTGTTCAGAAGTTTTGTAAAAGGCCACAGAGGCATTGACCAGTTTTAGCCGGTCTTCCATCTTCAGCATGAGCTGCTGCCAGTGGAGAGCCACCTTCTCAGCACATTCCCGGATGGCATCGGCATCGTAGTGGCCGGCCTGGAGCAGCACCTCGGCTTTCTGCTGTACCTGCAGGGCGCTCTGGTGCGTCTTCTGCAAGGAAGTGGCATGAAAGAGGGACTGGGCACAAGGAGAGGAGAGAAAGGTCCGTGGGAACAACCCAGGCGTGGTATGGGAGGGGGTGGAGTGAGGCGTGAGTGAAAAGATGCAGAGAAGTTAAAGAGCTTTAAATGACTGATCCATTTTGTCATGACCATTAATACATTATTATTTTTAAAGCATATTTTAAAAAAGAATATCATACATTTTATTAGCTAATCTCTCACGACCCTAACTTCTGTCCCCATTTCTTTCTTTTCCTTGCGGCACTCTAGATTTTAAGGACATTTCAGTTTCTATAGAAGGGAAACAGAAGTTATGTATCAATCTGTTCCCTAATTGGTTCATAAATTTCCTTCACAAATAGAATAATGAAATTGTACATTCAGTTTTTAAAGGAAGTTACTACTGCAATCCCATTTTACAGATCAAGTATAGACAGCACATGAAAAGAAACTTCATGTAACACAAATCTCAGCTAACAATGCAATCATTTAAAACATTAATAATCAGTTGAAAAAGATTCCATTTGAAGGAATAAATTTGGAAGGTTAACAAAGCTAGAGAATAACCTCCTACATCATCCCTTAATTACTTCACTGAGGGGCACAACAGTGCAGGAGATAATTCACCTCAATACATAATCCCCATGTTATTTACATATTCCTTCAGGAGATACATATATATGTAGAAGGTCTATTTTCTTTCTTTTTTCTTTTCTTTTTTTTTTTTTTTTTTTTTTTTTTTTTGAGATAGGGGCTTGATCTGTCACCCAGGCCGAACAGTGCAGTGCAATGATGCAATCATGGCTTGCTGCAGCCTTGAACTGGGCTCAAGCAATCCTCTTGCCTCAGCCCCCAAAGTAGCTGGATAGCTGGGACTACAGGTGTGTGCCATCACACTTGGCTAATTTTTCACTTTTTGTAAAAATGGGATCTTGCTGTCTTGCCCAGGCTGGTCTCAAACTCCTGGCTTCAAATGATCCTCTGGCCTCAGCCTCCCAAAGTGCTGGGATTACAGGCAAGAACCACCACACCTGGCCAGAGGTCTATTTTTTTTTTAATCCTTTCTAATTTAGGCTAAATGTGCTATGTGTTCTCTGAGTTTATATTAACTGTAGAAGGTTGGGAGAACTAGGGTGGCAGGGAAAGCACCAAATGGGATTAAGATTTACTAAGACAAAATATGGATGTGGATGATCTATAAGAGAATGTTAGAGCCCCACTGACTTGACAGAGCTAATATCATCCCAACCTCAACTGCTGGGATTGTTCCAGACTGATGGAGTAGTACTAATTTGGTCTTTGCACTTTGAGGAAATAATAGTTCAGCTGGCAGTGAAAAAGAACAGCTAGAACTCAGTAACTTACTCCAGAATTATTTTCTGCCCTTCTTCTTGGGCAGCAATTCTGGACAGTTCCCAAGAGCTAATCCACTCTGCACTCCCTGTGTCTGAGTAGAGCCTTACTCATTTTCACCTACACCTCTACCTGATTCCCACCATGATGGCCCTTCACCCTCATTCCAGATTGCAGTCTACACATTCTCATTTATCTTCTGCAGTCTATCCCCCACCTCTGACTTCTCTTCACCCTCTCCTGAATCTGTACTCAGAATTAGCAATGCTAGCATGACCTCCTTAGCAACCTAGACTCCTTCATTCCCTGCCTTTCTACTGAGTCAGCCCTCGATCCGATCCTGATGACCACACCAGCATTTGGGTACCTAATTGCTTAACGAAGCTAGAGAAAGTAAGCTAGTGGGTGGAAACGATCCACTACAAATCCCTGGTTTTCTTTCTTTGTCTTACTTATTGGCACCGTTTTCTTTTCCTGTCTCCTAAATGTAGAGGTACCAAGGTCAGCTCTTGCCCCACCCCCATCCCCGCCCCGCTGCTGCAGCGCTCTCATCTCTTCCCTTGGTTTCTATTGTCTTCTCTTTGCAGATGACTCCCCAGTCTATGTCTCTTGTCTGACATCTGACTCTTCTTCAGTTGCCTTCAGACGCAAGGGTAAGTTGCCTGCACAGGTCTCACCCTAGTAAGCAGCACTGATTCAGTTGATCTAGCTGTCTGTCCTATGTCAGCCTCCAAGAAAGATGCATTCAGTAAAAGTGATCTTCCTGGAGAGAGGAGGGGCCTTTGCCAGTGAATGGGAAAGGCTTCCCTGCTCTATTAGAGCCTCCACCTCCCCTAGACAGCTTCTCAAGTTCCACAGCTGAAACTAAACTCCTCTTATCTTAAAACAGTTTTCTTATGGTAATCTGCCATTTCTGTTGGCACTCTCCTTCTCTCTCCTCCTAGGATTACAATCTTGACATCATTCTTGCTTGTCGTTCCCCTCTCCCCAGGCCCAGCCCTGCCCTCACCACTTTACACGCAGACTGTTGTGGTGATGACCTAATGAGTCTTCTTGCTTTCCATTTCTAATTCATAAAATTCATCCTTTACATTTTTAACAGATCCCTTTAATTCTCTGTAATGGGAAGCATTAGCATTATAAGACTTCTAACATCTTTTCCAGCTCTAAAACTCTCATTTTGTGTCATAAATGCCACTACCTTCTCTCAATTCAGGCCTTCAGTGGTCTTCCCATTGCTTTGAAATTAAGTCCAAACTTTGGAGGCTGTCATTAAAAGGCCCTCATTACAACATGGTCCCAAACTACTTCCATAACATGATCACCAATTACTTCCTTACAAAAACCCTTTGAAAATACACCACGTACTTTCTTGCTTTTGTTGCCTTCATTCTTCCTGCCTTTTATGGCTGTCCAAATCTCTCCCCATACATGTTCCAGCTTTCCTTTGAGACTCAGCTAAAGTCTACCCTCCTTGATTGAGGCCTTTTCAGACAGCCTGAGACTCACTGTAAACCACCCTCTTCTGAATTTCTATGTCACTCATCTAACACTTGGCTGATTCTCCTTACTTAGACTGTGACACTCTCAAGGCAAGGATGGTTTGAAAAATCATAAGCACTGTGCTTATGCATATATTTTCTAGTTCTCTCAACATGACAAGGTGGATATTATTATTCCCATTTCACAGATTAAGAAACTGAGGATCAGCTGGCTAAGTGACTTGACCAAAAATGTACAACCCAAAGAAGTAATGAAACCAGAAATAAGACTCATATTTGACCTATTCCCAAACCTGTGTTCTTTCTACTATAGCTCATCACATCATTTCATCTCTAGCAATGAGAACAGTATCTATAGTATCTCATTTGGAGGAAGGGTTCACCAAATGAACATTAACAATTATGATAATTATCTGGCCTCTTTTCAATATCTAAAATGAGCATATAATTGTTATCATAAAACAGTTATGTATTTTTCTCTAACAGTGGAGGAGTAACCTTCATTTTCGCATAATATATGGAAATATATATTATATATAAGATATATACAAATGTTCCTTCTTACTTTGAAACTCATTATCATGTAATAGTCCTGGGAGTACCTTCCCCCTTTAATTTCCTAAATGATAAACTCTTATCCATATAACATAATCTTTGCTTTGCTAAGCTTAAGTAATTATTTTGCACTTATTTCTACTCACCATTATCTAATCCTATTGAGTGCTATATCCTTAAGACATGGATTATCAAGGACATTAATATTTAGTAGGAGTACACAGAAGAGAATGGAACTGAATCAACTGAATTTATTATCCAGTTTTAGCTACTTCTTCTGACATAATGCTTATTCTTAAAATGCATAAGAGGATTTCAAAGAACAATAGATTTTGAAGTTCATAGTTTATGAAGATTAATCAGCCACATCTTAGATACTAACAAATAATATTCTGGGTTTGACAAAGCTAAGTTTCTTTCAAACGCTCTGTACTGCTTTCCATTCTGAATGGCTCTGGGAAAGACTTCTTGAAACCAAGGCCACTTCAGGTAAAAATCCTGACCTTCCTTAGAAAGACCAAAACCTTCAATCTAATGAGGTCACCCAAGATATTACAAGTTAGCAAACATTGTGGTTTGCCCACGACAGTTCCAGTATATGCCTATTTTTCTGGCTTAGTTATTAATAATTCCCTCCTTCACCTTTAGAGGATCTCATTTAAATAATAAATTATATGATCATCCTATTTACTACTTTTTTATTTTCCCTGGTGGAACCCAGAGTTCTTTCTTAGGGTTCAAGAAAGAAGTCAAATTATGCTCCTCACCAACAATCATTGTAAAGGCCTCTAGTAACACTGTCAAAGTGGGTTAAGCCAAACCTAACTGCTTTCACTCCCTTTGAAACGCTTATCTTCCCTGGCATATTTTCCTTCTGATGGAGAGCCCAGTCTGAACTGACACATTTAAGGAGAAACGCAGGCCACCTGGAGAAGGAGCATATGTTGCAATTCTGTTTCTGTTCCCTTCATTGTTCTAGGCAATGCAGACTCTGCCTACCTTTCATTCCCAATATCTTCTAGAAATCCTAACTGCTCTGCCATGCCCTCTCGAGACTAAGTGGCCTATATCTCAACATCAATTCCAAGAATATTTGATCAAGTTGCATCCAGAAAGAAACCCAGAACTGATTAAGAGATGTTTATGCTTAGTGAGCCTCTATTCCGTAAAGATGAAACGGTGTCTAACACAAGCAAATACATACTGCATATGCACTCATGTGGAATATAGTCATTTCAAGCACTGTGAATACATTTACCCATGCTTCCTCAAAAGCTCATTGAGATACTTAAGTGTGTTATGACATTTGGTCTTACTTGCCCACCATTTGATTTAGGCAAACCTTCTCACCGAAGATAAATAAAGAGGAGGTATGGCCAAGAGCTGTCTTCATTCTGCCCAGCATGTCTCATAACTGTGCTATACCTCTAGTCTGATCACTCAGCCTTCATTTTCTTCGTTGCTGCTATGACTGTGGGAACTTGACTGCTGTGTGCACGATTCTTTTTTTGTTTTTGAGACAGGGTCTCACTCTGTCACCGAGGCTGGAGTGCAGTGGTGCAATCTCAGCTCACCGCGACCTCCACCTCCTGGGTTCAAGCAATTATCCTGCCTCAGCCTCCCGAGTAGCTGGGATTACAAGCACCCACCACCATGCCTGGCTACTTTATTTTTGTATTTTTAGTAGAGATGGGGTTTCACCATTTGGCCAGGCTGGTCTTGAACTCTTGACCTCAAGTTGTCTGTCCATCTTGGCCTCCCAAATTGCTGGGATTACACACGTGAACCACCATGCCTGGCCCTGTTTCTTGATTATAACCCCAATCCTGATTTTTTCTTTATAGTGAATACATCCTAACACTGTGATATTTCGGTGTGTCAGAAAGCTACAATAGAGACAGCTGATGGTAATAAAACTTATTTCCTCTGGTTAATTCCGCCTTAGAAAATGATTTGCTGATGCAGTGTGTGCAATATGAAGTTTGCTTTTAAATCTCAAATCCCAGATAGTTCTTCTAGTACTAGTAATGGTTCCTAAGAAAATATCATGCATCTTAACACTGTTTATACATCCACGATGGTTTCCGGGAAATTAAATAGTTGCAATCAATCAACACTAGCTTAAAAATGGCGAGCAATCAGTTGGATTACTGCATAAAAAGACACAGGCAATTAAAATTTTATTATTTTGCCATCATTGTTGTAGAAATGACCCATTAACAATCTTTTTTTTTAGCAAAAGATAACATCTTCGCATTTCTTACACATTCAGAAGTGGGTTGAATTCTATACTGAACCACAAGTAATGAATGTCTTTGAAGTTTTCATTCTGTCTCTTTTCCCATTGGTAATTAACTTATTTTATTTTTAATATAGTTCCTGTGTCCCATTTCCTACTCTTTTTCCTACACCACTCTAAAGCAATCAGTTCAAGTCTCTCTGGGAAGGACAATGTCCTAGTAAAAAAGGATAATTAAGGGTACTTAAAGCAAGACAAAATTTATATTAGATTATCATAAATGAAGTTTTATTTTTAAATAGCCTTCTAAAAAGTCCCTGTTGATGAACTTCTTCTGGTTGCAGTTTATTCTTTAAATATTGTTCAACCAGCATTATTGAACAACTACTTTCAGCGGGGTAAAAATATCTGGTGCAATCTGCTCCAGTGCTCATTACCCTTGTTAAAAGGCAGACTCTGACAATAGTATCTAAGGGTTACATGTAAACCAAATGGTTAAAAACAGGATCCTAATTTATAATGACCTTTGTACTTGTTTATCCTCAATCTTGAGTGATCTTCACCGGAAGTGACTTCTAACCTTTTACTTTTACATTTCCTCACATGGTACATATCTAGAATGTATTTTAAAAAACCAATGTACCAGTGGCCTTAAAGATTGAAGGTACAGATAGATAACAAAGATTCTCATATGAAGTGTGAATACTTGTTTTCTCATACCAGGCCTCCCTGGGGGATGAACCCCTGCATTTGCTTCCCCATCAATTTTTGGATAAGAAGGAGGCTCCCTGGACCATTCTACTAGAAGGGGTACGGCCTTCGCTGCCTGAAGGAACACCCACACCTGAGAATCACCCTGCCTGAGGTACAGAGCAGAAAGGGGAAGGGAGGACAGTGCAGCCAGATTTGGGTGTTACCTCGATGGCCAGCTGGAACTGCTCGTGCTCCCGCTGCAGCTGCTCTGCTTCGGACAAAGAGCTGGCATTGACCAGGCTGGCGTTGAGCATTGACTCTCCATTGCGGATCCATCCCAGGACCTAGGGAATCGGGACAAGCACACAGATGAATGGCCTTCCGCAGTTTCCCCAGAGCTGTTGCCTCCTCTCGTGGGGACTTCAGACAGAGAGCTCACTATCATTTATCTTCTGTTGGAGAGAGGACAGCAAAGATCTCCATAATTAAAATGGTCATCTCCCCAATCATACAGAGTACCTGTGCCATAAGGTACTTATTTTATGTACCTGCTTTATTCCCAGCTCCACGTCACCCCCTGTCCCAATTTCCTCACCCACATAATGCAAACATTACTTAATATGGTGGTACTGTATACATGTCTAAACTTCCTTCTGGAACACAGGATGGTATAAATAAATACATTCCATCTGCTGGTATCCTTTTCTTTTTTTATAAGGTCCAGTTCAAATAACAACTTATGGAAACCTTTTGCACCTAATCTCTCTTGCTAGAAACAATCTCATCTTCATCTAGTGCGAGCATATCATTTTGCATGTACCACCTTTATGGTATTCACCACAGACTTCCTGATTTCGTTATTTCAACCTATGTTTCATTCCCCCCTGAGAACATAAACTTCCTGAAATCCAGGACAATATATTAGTCATATTTTAGTCTCACACAGTACATAGCACAGTACTTTGCATATAATGGGTGTGGTGTAGTTTTTGAAGTAATGGAGTATACCCAGGTCACACCTGAGCAGTGAGTCTAAACTCCTCTACCTTGCAAAATAACCAAGGGTAGGCAGATTTGAACTTCAGTAGGTAAACAACCCCAAAAAAGGAGAAAAGAGAAAGAAAACAAGCAAAATAGGAATAACCCATCTTCTGAATCATTAGAAAAGCGGGAGTAAGCTATAATATAATCGACTTAAATTATTTAGAGGCCATGGGTAGGTTGAATACAACTTCTATGTGATGTTAACAAGTACTGGGAGAAAGAAAACTCAACGAGGGAATATTAGGATAGAAGAAGAAACAGCTGACACTGTCTAGAGAGTTCTAGGTGAAAAGGGGATGTGGAAATTATCCAGCTAATAAAGTCAGAACAAATAATGCAACTGGAAGAGTTAGGCTCTGAAAATCTACCTGGTGTCTGGTCACCAGAACACTGCCAAATACTTTCCTTATTAGGAAGTCTGAGAGTTTGCTTGGAAAAGAAATAAAAGCTATTCTGAAATTTCAAGATCAGTAAATACCGCCCATCTGTCACCTCATGCCAAAGGAGAAAGACACCATCTGTTTCAGATTTGCTTTCATATTTTTCTCCCCTCTACTTCCTCACATTGAACAATTAGAAAATACCAAGCCTAGTCTCCTGCTCTATAACCCATAGGCACGTCTCAAATTTCATCCCTGGGCAAAACATGACTCATGCCTTATTGTGCATAGATAACATCAGGTCATAAATCCCACTAAAGCTGGGCTACTTGGATTGAGATGTTAATTCACGGCCAGGCTGGCAGATTGTAGATGAGATGCCAATCTGTAAAGCAATTAGTTACAGGAAATAACTGCTCAGGGTGTACACGTGAAATCCCTGTTGTCACTGGTGGGCTGTGGCTGGCTAGCTAGAGGTGCTAATTATTTTGAAAAGTTGCCTGTAACTTTGGGCGCATGCATTCATAGACTGCATGCCCAAATGCCTCACCTCTTTGGGAAATGGAGTTCACGGTGTCCCTCTGCCATGATTTACTGCATTTTGTTTGGTCTGAAGATTCATTTGAGGGTGTCAGCGAAACCACTTCTCCAAGTGCATCACACATCAATGCCTGTAGGACAATTTGACTCCCTTTGGACCTCTTCAGTTTTGTTAGAAAATTTTTCTCTCCAGTTTCAGTCAACAGGAAACATGAATTATAGCTATGGTGGTAGGATCCCTACTTACCAGCTTCCCATTTAGAAACATCATGGGTTTCAGTACCTACTTTTTAAATTATATCACGTCATTTCCTTGTTCATTTTTATTTACTAAATGCTCTTTAAAAGGCATTCCAGGACTTTAAAGTGGGAGATTTGATTTTAGGAAGCTAAAAATGCATGGTAGTTTATATCCATGGCTTAGCTCCAGGGTGGGGCTGATCCCTATGAAAGAGTCAGTCCTGGACGTAGACCTGGCATAGCAGAGAAATAACATAACATATGGAGTCAGAAACCTGGCTTTTACTTACCTGCAAAATCACTTAACCCCTCTGAGCCTCAGTTTTCTCATCTGTAAAATAAGGATAATTGTACCTTCCTTTTCTGCATTGCAGGGTTGACGCAACAATGCGTAAAATGTAAAGTCTGCTGATTATGATGGTACTGGTGGTGATTTTTAGTTTGGAGAAAAGCTGGATAATGAGGTGATTATTTATACCTCTCTTAATGAGAAGAGAGCTTTATTCCAGAGTCTGTATGAGCTTACTGGCATATTCTGATGTGATGTAGCTTCCTTAGCTGTTTTGTCATCATTATCCTTTTACTCTGATCACTGATAACCCTTGTTGGTATAATTTTCTATTACTGGTATTTTCAATCTTCCAGGTTCATAAAACTGGCTAGTTATTCTTCTGTGAGCATACAAATATGTGCAAGTTAAGAAACATCATAACTAAAATGAGAAAATGTTGGTTCTACTAATCTTGAGCTGTGTGACCTTGCAAACATCATTTAAGCTCCCCAAGGCTCAGTTTTCTCATCTGTAAAATGTGAACACTTCCCTTGCATAAGGCTCGGGGTAAAGAGAAAATAAAATAATTAATGTAAAAGTATTTTTCAAACTGTAAAATGAATATTGACATTGATCAATCATTTAAGGCAACAATTTAGCCAATAGGTTAGATGATCTTTAAAGATAATTTCCAGCTCTAACATTCCACATTACTTTCAAAACTCAAAGAGTGCCCCTACATCTATAGGGTGTCCAAGAAAATCAGCTACGTAGAAATGAAGGACTGAAAGAATATCACTGCTTGGGGACTTAAGAGCTAGGTCAAAAGTTCAGCTCAGTCTGAGCTTGAGGGGGAACTGTACATGAAGATCTATTGCTTCTCAGGCCAGGAAAACTCAGCTAAGCCCAACTCTGGAGAAGGGATTTGAGTAAGTGGATGAAGATATCCACAAATGGTGATGCCATTTAAACTGGGCAGGCTGAGCCTTGTAACCATGTAGGCTGGGAAGCCACCTGTAGATGGCTGTGTTCTCAAGGTCATACCTACAGCAAAGCTATGAGGTTGTACTGAAGGCAACTGACTCTAAGGACCTCTATTGTAGATGATTTATCACAAGGCATAGTTGTTTCTGAAACTCTAGCCACAGGAAAAATAATCAGCTCCTCAGATGGTAGCAGGGAGCCTGTCATATGTCCAGTATTCCTTAGTTCTAAAAATCCATGGTCTATGAGACTGCACATGTTCATCCTTCATGGTTTATAGGCTGTGGCCATATGTCCTCTTAATTATCTCCATTTTGAAACAAAAAGATGGTACTTGTCCTGTTGGCTGCCCCTCTGTTGGCTCTACTTCAATTCCTCTCTTTTATATTCAGTCAACAGAATTGAACACAGTATTCTCCACAGGAGAATGAGGACACACTAATATTTTCTCCTTTGTCCATCTTGATTATATGCAAATTTTGGCCAGCATTTGGTGCAAAGAAGGAAATTAAGCCAATGTCTTTAGTGATCAAATAAATATAACTTGTTTCCTCATAGCTTAGAGACACAACATTTTATAAATGCATTTTAGCTTATTTTCTGCTAAATGCACTGCTTTGCAGGAATACATATGGAAATTCATTTAGTTTTATGCTCACTAGGTAGGTCATTCAAATCTTTCTGAATTATCTAATAGATGTGAGGTCATCTTCACCAGAGTAGTAATTTTCCTGGTAGCTATCAGAGCATTCTGTGGGGTTTGGAGAGTAATTTGGCATTGAGTGGTCCAGGGATCTGCTCCATGGGCTGTAATTAGTGGAGTGGTTTCCCTTCAAGGTCCACCATTTCTCTAGGGGTGTTTGGGCTATCTATCTTACATATAAAGTCCTATATAAACCCTCAGAAAGAAAATCAGTTGCATCAATCAATTTCATTTTTTTGAGTCCATTAATATAATTTTTAGTCTAATGTCTGTGCTTTCCTTGCTTTTCAGTACTTCACTTTAATAATATTTTGGTAAAACTACACTTAAGGTTATGATGGGCCATGATCAAATCTAAACCTTTAATCTATGAGCTCTAATGACATAGTTGTATCATAATCTATTATTGTCCTCTCCCTTTCTGCCCCCATTAGTGGCATTTCAATTAAAGTGTCCTTTTTCTTTCTTTTTTGAGACTATATTCAAAAGAGACTCTCAAGCTACTGTCTAAATTTAGCCTCACTGATCAATACCGACATCTAAATTAACTCCCTTTTTCCAAGAGTCAACAGCTTCCAAATCAGTATTTCCTGCTCCACCAATTTCCATCAAATACAAATGCCTTCTCTGAAACTGGATCAGAGGGCTCCCTAAGGAAAGAGCCTACACTGACAAGGAAAACAAGCCTGTCTAATGAGGCATGGTGGCTTAACCAAGCAGCAGTCCCTTGGCACCTCGAGGACCAATGCCCTTTGCAAAGGGCTTGGTAGATTCCCTGAGACTCTGGTTTGAGCAATTTTGTACAGTCTTGAACGACAATCCCACGGTGTGTCATTTTTGTCATGGTAGAAATAAGGAATCTTCCCACCGCCACAGAAGAATTCCTTTTTTGTCTCCTCACTCATGATATTATAAATGGGAATGTATATAAATATTAGTTCACCCTGGATTATTTATATATAGACAGTCTACTTCCCTATTTAACAAAATACTTATCATCAGCCCAGTCTCCTCCTATATAGGATGTGTAGTTGGAGAATGAATATATTTCTATTTTAATATCAGCCAAGGAAAAGAGAATTAGGGACCCGAATCTACCACTGAGGTTGGAGAAAAATAAACTAAAAACCAGGAACAAGAGCAAATTTATATATTTCATTTCAAAGTCAAACAGGAATGATTTTCCTGTTATGTTTTGTTCAGATGGTCATTCCTGCCACCTTCCACTGATGGAAATAACCACGTAGGTGCAGCAGAGGACTTCGATGACCTGCTGGAGCCTTGCTGACCTCAGACAGGTGCCACCCTCTCCATCAAGCTTAGGCTATGCCTGCTCTTGTCCTCTCATACATGGTACTGCTGAGGTCACGAAAACCTAAGACCATTCAGCTAGAAGGATTCTTATTTTAAATTTTGAATTGATAAACATAATTGTACATATTTATGGGATACCTGTGATATTCTGATGCAGATATACCATGTGTAGTGCACGCTGTAACTGGGATAACCATCACCTCATTTATTTGTGTTGGAAACATTCAAATTTCTTTCTTTTAGCTATTTTGAAATATACAATAAATTGTTGTTAACTATAGTCACCCTATGTACCATACCACACTAGAATGTATTCCTTCTAACTGTAATTTTGTCCCCATTAACCAACCTCTCCTTATCATCCCCTCCCCTCTACCCTTCTCTACCTCTGATAGCCACTACTCTACTCTCCACTTCTATGAGATCAACTTTTTTAGCTCCCACATGCGTGTAGTATTTCTGTGCCTGGCTCATTTCACTTCACATACGTTGGAGGGCTTCTATTTCTCCTGGGACCACATGGCAAGAGTAGGGGCCAGCAGAGGCAAACAGTAGGACCTTGGATTTAGGAGGCCTGGGCTGAAGTTTCAGCTGACTAGTCAAGAGGGCTTGGGGAGCACTAACCCTATGGTACCTCAGTTTCCTCCTTTGAAAAGTAAGCATAACACCACTTCTCCCCATGGGTATGTTCTCTTAAAATGAGATTATAAATGAGAAAGGATTTCTCATATGAAAAGAAAGTCCAGTCTTAACTACTAAGTCACAGAATTCGCATACTCATTATTGTTCTGGGCCTGCTAGGATTTCCATCAAGTCCTTATAAATAACATGTCTCTCTGGAGACTCAGGTTTGATCCCAGTGTCATTAAGCAGAAACAACCTGGAGGGCAGCACTGTAACCGTGCCTTGCTTGGGGCTCAGGAATGTAATCTGCACAGAATACAGATCTTTAGCATGGCATGTGTGGGCTATAGCTCAGCACTGATTGGAAGAGATGGGGAGTGGAGAAGATAGACTTATAATAAATAACAATATAATAACTAAGACAGAGGCATTAGAGGAAGGAATACCTTTAATATAAGGAATCAAGCAACAATTAAACAAAATAAGATGTTTTTGGCCCTCATACTAAATCAAAAGGCTTAATTCTAAAAGTTCCAGCATGCTGAGCTATGGTTTTCTGAAGAAAAAAGGTAAAAGCTCCAGCAGCCACTATAGACAAGAGAAAAACGTGTTTAAAAGATGCTTCTTTGCTTAGGATGATTTGGGTAGAACGGGGGCAGAAAGGGGCAACCACAGGAGTGATGTGGTACCTGCCCTGCTGGGAACCCCTCCGGGACCTGTGGAGAGTGGTGATGTGCTCTCTCCTCAGGGTGATCGTGGTCTGCTGACCTCTTAAGCTTCAATAGCCTCATCTATAAAATGGGAATAAAGTCTACTTCAGAGAATGGTTGTGAGGATGGATGAAGATGTGTGTAACACGCCCACAGCACTCAACAAAATGGAACTATTATCATACTTTCACTTCTTCACCCCCACCTTTGTACAAATAGCTAATTAAAACAATTACCACTTAGTCTGTTCTTAATATATGTACTTTTTGTAATTTTTATGTTTTGGAAACAGGGTCTTGCACTGTCATCCAGGCTGAGGTGCAGTGACGTGACCATAGCTCACTGCAGCTTCAAACTCCTGGACTCAAGTGATCCTTCTTCCTTGGCCTCCCAATTAGCTGGGACCACAGGCATGTGCCACCACATTCAGCTAATATTGAACATTTTTTGTGCAGTCTCACCATGTTGTCCAGGTTGGTCTTAAACTGCTGGCCTCAAGTGACTCTCTTGCCTTGCCTCCCAAAGTGTTGGGACTACAGGCATGAACCACCATGCCTGGCCTGTACTATTTTAAAAATGTGACATTGGTCATTGTGTGTATGTTCCCACAGGTTCCTAAAGATTAAGCATAAAACACCTAGCATAATGCTTCATGCAGATAAGCTTTTTCCTTTTTAAAATCAACTTTAATATGGCAAGAAAACTTTCCTATAATAACCATACACACTTTGGAAATAGTGATGGTAATTGCTACTAGTTACTGAATATTAACTATGTGTCAGGCACATGAGTGCCCCAAATTAATTAACCTGACTCTATATCCTAAATATGTTTATTGATAAAGGATTTGTATATTTCCCATGGACTGCTTGACAGGATTGAGGATAGAAAGAAAGAATAGATTCAGTGACTGAGGACAAATCTGGAATGGATTGTCAAGTAAGCAAGAAATCAAGCATTTGTTGTTTGAACCATTGTATCATTGGGTCTATTTGTTACTGCAGCCAAGTTTTCAGAAACTAATACAAGTAGTCCTTAACTTACCTATTTTCGAAGTGCCGGTTACTTAAAGGGGCACCTGTGGCTCTGTATGCCTTACCTCATATCAGGAGTAGGTCCCAGGTCAGGCTCGGCTGGCTGAGAAACCCAGGCTGAAGGAAGAAGGGGCCGGACTTACCTGTTTGACTTCAGCCTGGAGGTGCCGTAATTGGAGGCACTGCTCTAGCCGTTTATGAGTCTGCTCCGCATTGAGCTCCAATTCATGCTGCTTCTCATGGAGAAATTCCAATAACTCTTGCACCTGGGCTGCCAGATCAATGTCTTTTTCACAGATCAACTCAATTCCTGATTTTAAAAAATGGAAACAATTAAAAATCAGCTAGTACTGTGAAGGTTACATTCCCTTCAATATGCATAAGAAAACTGGAATTTGGAAACAGTCATTATTCACACCCTCCCAAACTCTAAACATTCCTCTGTGAAACTGAGCACCATAATGCACCCATGTCTGGGATGCCAAAATTATGTCATCTCTTTTGTATCAACTGATCCTTTGCCTGAGAATTCAACGGATGATCAGCTCCTTATTATCAACAGGAATTAGTTATATAGAGGTCCATCCCTAGACACGACAGCACGCAGCAATTCCTGCTGGGGGATTTGCCAACACCCAGAATATTCACAAACAAGTCTCTAAATCATATTGGAAAATCAAAAACCAAACCAAAAGACTGTCCCAGTACTTCTGCCAACGACACACTTTTTTTTTTAGCTGGTCAGATATAATTTATCATTAGATGGTAAGTTCACTCCAATGAGAGTAGCTACACAATAGTGATTTTTAAAAATTCAATTTAAATTCCCTCCAAGGGTTGCACATGGACAGTGGTGATTTTATTAGCCAACTACTTAGGTTCTCTAAAAACAGGAACTGTTAGAAATATAAGCTAGCTGTCATATATTATTTATAAAACTCAGGCAAACACACCTAATAAATACAACCCAGCAATATACCACAGGGATAACGAGTGCTTATCCGTTTAGAAAAAGCTTCATGTTAAAGTTGTGCCCACACAAGGAGAGTTTGCTCAGTGTTTTTCTGCTGATTTACAATTAGTAAACCCAGCCAGTCACTGACAAGTGTTCTCAAGGTTTATGTATAAACCATCCAACATTAATAAACTGTCAACGATCTGACCTGTAATGGGAACCTTGAGTCAATATATGCCAGCCAGAAGCTGTGGTCACATTCCTTGTTTACCTCCTTGTCTTACTTTTCCTATATACTTTTCCCAATTCATGAGCACAGGTGCACACACACACTTCCTCTCTTCACCATGCCAGTTCTCCTATTTATACATTATCATCAGCAGGCCTAGGTGGCCTTCATCAAATAAATTTCTGCCTCAGAAATTAACGAACTCAGAGAGAGAGCAAAGGAACTGTCTTAGTAATCAAAGTCCTTCTCTTCACTAGTAACTTGAATTTGATTCCTTACTTGGCTCTCAAAGACTACATGAAAGTGTACTAGCTTTGGAATAGTCCTAAGTTGGAATCCTCACCTTGGGCAAGTTATCTAGACTCTCAGAAGCCTAATTTTGCTCATATGTAAAATATGAATTTATATACCTACCTACTTCATAAGCTACCTACCTCCTAAACTTGTGGGATTAAATGGGATGATGCATGTAAAATATCTCTCATATATACATATTACTGTGTATACCTGATAAACAAAAAATACAGACCACTGCTGCTTCGTCCTGTGGCTTTCCTGACTCCTGACTCTTAAACTTTTAACTTTCTGCCTTCTCACATTCATGCCCTCTTGGTTTCTAAATGCCTCCGACTTGTTGCAAGTTGTGGCCCATGTTGTTTCTTGATTTGGATTGTCTACATATTTCTTATTTGGCCTTGTTCAGATCGTTAGCTCTAGGAAAATCCTAACTCTGGATTGCTTGCTTATTCTGATCCCTGAGTCCACCTGGCTCTGCAGCTTCTTAGTTCTGTCCAAGTCCTTTCCCTGGCTCTTCATCCAACAATCTAGACCCAGTGCAGCTTTGGTCCTGATGCTGACACTTTGTGATTCTGAAGGACAGGATCTCAACCAATGATGGGGTTCAGACTTAAAAGCCCTGCAGATAAGTCACCAAAAGGTAGTGTACTTCCATGGGGATCAAACCCAACGGAACCTGCCAGTCTCAACATATGGCTACCTAAAAAATAAATCCCATTTGAAAGATTTCCCCATCACTCTACTCACACCATCAGAAATCCATCACTGTCACCACCAACACACCTGCAACATATAGTCGGGGGTGTATAAGGAAAGTCTGTACATGCTAAGGGAAATTTATCTCTGGAGGCAAAAATAGTGTTTTATATAAGGACAATATGGGAAAGTGGGAACATTTTTTTTTCTGGTATTACATGGTAATAATTTCAGTATCTTTTCATGTTTTTTTTTTTGTGTGTGTCTGTTTCATAATTCCAAGTCCCAGCTCCTGAAATATCTGTGGGAGACAGAGAAAAGAACGGCTTGTTCTTTTGGCAGCCAACTCCTTCCAGTTACTATTTTCAATTACCAAGGGGATGAGGTAGAGCATCTCCCTGACTGAAATAAAAAGTAAGAACACAAAAATTTCTACCTCTGCAGTGCTTGGCATAGTGGGATGACCCCTGACTTTTATCTTTACTTTCTGGAAATGCAATTTAAGATCCATCTGCAGAAGCAGACACTCTTTCTCACTTCCAGTCTTGATGCGGTTTGTTGTAGCTCATATTCATTCTGCATGTGTCTCTGGTGTTCAGGATGCTGGGCTTGGGAAAATGTCTTTCTAAGTGAGCCTCATAGCTCAACTCTGCCACACCACATGTTATCTGTCAAAGAGGACAGCCACCTGCTTAGGGCATCAAACAGAGCAGTCTCCCAGCAAGTCCTGAGACTCAGTCCCTGCATTTTCATCCACCTCATTTGAGGTTGTCTTATGTGAGATAAACACAGGAAATAAAATGGATGAAGACAATCCTTATTGCACCTCTGTACTCCTCAGGAACACATCATGTGGTGGATGGAGTAAATGGGAGGAACATGAAGATTTATTCCAGCCACACCTAGAAGAATAGAAATTACCCCCTCTCCTACTGCCCCCAAACACACTGACACGAGTACCAGTTAAAGCCCATCAAATGGTAAATATCTGTCAATCAGCAGCAGGCAGAGTTTGCTTGTGTTGACATTACTGCTCTCAATCTAATGATACATCTGTTTTTCTTAGGGGCTCTCAGAAATGTGAAAAGACATGTTTCCTCTTTCCATCAAGTAGTGGAATATATTTGTGAGGAAATCATTTGTCAGGCTCTTTTTAAAAAGTTCTATTGAGACTTCTTTCTGATTTGCCCCCACAATTTCCTGTGTCCATACCCCAATCAGAACACTTCCATTCAAGTTGGTTCCTTATTAACCTATCCACGTTGTCCCGGAATGCAGGCTTCCCGATGCCAGGGCCATGTCAGTCTTACCCATCTCTGCCTCTTCAGGCTCTAGCACAATGCTTCATTTATATCATCCAATAAATACCTAATCAATGAACAAACGAGCCTCTTCAGAGAACTGAGGTCATATGCTGTGGTGGAAAGTACCTGAGAGCTTGGGGGAAGAACCGGCTTAGGTTTGCTCTGTTTGCTATGAATGGAGAGACTCTGAGCTTCTCACCCTCTCTGAGCCCCGGTTTCCTTGTCTGTAAAATGGGAATCACAAGGAGGACTTCTCAGGGATGTTGTGAGAACTAAGTGAGATACAATGTATACAGTGCTTGGCATCTAGTAGGCTTAAAATATTTATTTCCTCCCTTTTTCCTCTCCCTCAGAGAAATTATAATGAATACACTTTTGATTGCTGATGAAGTATTGAATGGCTTGTACAAAATGTAAATATAAAATCTTACTGACAGGTGTTTATGTACTCACCTAATGTGTATCATTGGAAACTATGGTGGCTTTAATGCTGTTAGACTGCTTCTCTCAACCCTGGCTCACATCAGATTCGGCAGATAATTTTTTTTTTCTTTTAGACTGAGTTTTGCTGCGTCGCCCAAGCTGGAGTGCAGTGGCGCGATCTCGGCTCACTGCAACCTCTGCCTCCTGGGTTCAAGCGATTCTCCTGCCTCAGCCTCCCAAGTATCGCTGGAGAATTTTTTTTTAAATCACCATGTCCTAACCACACCCCAGACCAATAACCTCAGAATCTCTGTGGTCAGGACCCAGCCATTAGTAAGTCTTAAAGCTCCAGGCGTGATTCCAACAGCAACCAAGATTATGAACCACTGGATAAGATGGTACAATGGCCAGAAACCTGGGGAAACAGAGATATTCCTTCTGCTACACTCAGCGAATGCTCTGCATTGGTGTTTGTTTAGGGCTAAAAGCCACAGCTAACAACGATAAGCATTAGTTTGCTTTCGTTTGTTACCAGGTGAGGGTACCACTTTAATTTCCTCAAGGAGAGAGGTGACCATGGTCTAGAGTAAGATTCAGATATTTCTGGCTATGCTGTCCATACTTGTAACACGTTTTTAAAAACTATGTTCTTTAAATATCGGTATCTGCCTCAGATACAGAACATCTTCTTTTCTCTTTCTTTTCTCCTCCCCTGTCTATTCCTCTTTCTGTGTCACTCCGTCTACCTAACACTCAGTTCAGAAATCACAAAGTCCTTTAATGAGGTTTTTACATCAGTGTTCTCAACACTGGTTGTACCTTAAAATCACCTGGGAAGTTAAAAAAAATCTGGGCCCACATCAGACCAATTAACTAACAGTCCCTGAGGGATGGGGCCCAGACATTGGTATTTTTAAGAAGTTCCCAGGTGATTCTCAATCTACAGCCAGGTTAAGAACCATTGTTTTATGTCAAGGTTTCTTCTTCCCCTCCTCTCAGCCCCTCAGATCCACATTCCTATTAACCCCAGAGTAGCTTTCATGTTGAAAATAATAATAATAATAATAATAATAATAATAAACCCAGATTTTTTTTCTTTCCTTTTTGAAAGAAAAAAACATCTGTTCTACCCACATTGATGTTCATTCTTGATTAATTCAGCAAACATTACTATTAAGAACTTGCTAGGCACAAGACACTGGCTCTGCTAGATGCTGGGAATGGAAAGAGGGAAGAAAGAATTTGTTCCTTCATGCTGCTGACTACAGGAACACAAATAACTTCAACAGAATGTAGCATGTGCTAGGAGTACAACAGATACTACTTGCCAAGCTTCACTGAACCCTTTCCATCCTCCCGTGTTATCCCACTTCATCCTCACATGACCCTTATGTGGTAAGGATTCTGAAGATCACTACTTTTCAGAGGAAGGCAAGGTTTAGAGAGACAAGTGAACACGTACAAGGACACTCAGGTCCTAAGAGGTGCGGCCGGGATTTCAACCCAGGGTTTCCTCTTGATTTTGTATTCTAGCCTTTACGCTCAAGGAGAAGAGTGAGCCTCACAAAACTTAATTTATTTTAAGAATTTATTTATTATTAAACGTTGGGGTTGCGTTCTTCTCAGGCAAAGTAAATTTTAAGTATCATGGCAACAGACTCCAGAGATTTCTCATTTACAAACATTGTATAAAGAGAGAAGTTGATGCTTTGAGTAAATCACAAAAGCAACATATCCATAGGGTATGTTGCTCTTGTCTTACTCCTCGAGTCAAGTGTAACAGTCGCATGGTCAGATTTCATGGGAGAGAAGAAGTATGGCCTGGCCAACGAGGGCAGTTAGGCTGAATTTCGGAAAGTGAGAATTGGAGGGAACCTTAGGAACCAAGGCCTGCCACACTAGACAGAAGAAGAAACTAAAGTCTAAAGAGAAAAAGAACTTCCAAAATCAGACTGCTAGTTGGTGGTGGAACTGGACCTTGAATTCAGCCAGCATGTTTCCCCCAACTTCTTTCAGCAAAACCCACCACCTCCCAACTTGAGGCTCAAATAGATGATTCCATAGTGAGGAAAGAACAATGAGCAAATTAAGAAATTGTTCCTATTTACTCTATTCCTGAGCCTGATGTTAAGCAAAGGCTTTTGCTTTGGTTAGAGTTGTGGGTACACCAGAGCGATTTAGTAGAGCCTGGCTCAATATTAGAAACTTCACACTTGAAAAGAAGCATATAAAAATTCCCTAGTTCCATTTGCTACTACAAAATCAAAGCATAAGCCCTTATTCAGCATGAACTAAAGACCAACAAAAGTTTTAATATTGCTAATTGTCCTTTTTCTAAGACCACAGTTTATTTTACCTTTAGTCCAAATACAGTCCATTTGGACTGTAACTCCCCAAGCCATTTATTGCCTCAGTCCTGTGTCTCTGAAGTCTTACATTCCTTAGCCATTGGGGGTCAAGGCCCACCTGGGCTCACCTCTTACTCCATCCCTGCCCTCCAGCTCTGGTGTGAATCTACCCTCCGTTTCCCTAAGCCCAGAGGTAAGTTAGATGCCTCCCCTGCAGAACCAGGCATTCAGCCAGACAGGGAGTGAGCATTCCTAAAACCCCTGGATTCATTCTCTTGAAAGCCTCATGGTGTACGCCAGACTGAACAGCTAGCTGTGGTAGGAGCAGGAGAACAGCCAGCCTCAGTAAGAGGCGCTGAAGAGGCCAATCAAACCTCTTTTGACAAAGCTCATTTCTAGAACAGGATATTATGAGGGTGGGCAGCCCATCTGCCTGGGGTGTTTTCACCCGCTCAGCCCTCATGGTTTAGGTGGACACCAAGCACAGCCCACCTCAGCCACAAGCAGTCCTCAGGGACTTCCAACTCCCAGTAGTCTTTCTGTTACTATGGATACTTGGCTCTTGGGACAGAGGTTGGCTTGCCCAGGGTCACGTCAGCACCCTGGTAATAAGTGCTGCAAGTGTCCAGGCAGACAAGGCTCCTTTTCCTGCTGGACACATCCACAATGAGAGATGAAGGGTGAGCATCCCTGCATAGCTTCTCTGCCCGTCTCTCTGCTAGATGCTGTGTCTGCATTCTCTTATGGTTCCCAGTCGTAGCTACATAGATAGCTACAGTGAGTACCATGAGGGCAGGTCATGGGGCTAAATGCCGAGTCCAGGTAAGATTCCCAATCACAGAGAAAGGATTATGGTTTCCCCGACTTCCCTAATAAGGTACAGTCCATGTCCTAGAACACTGACTTCCAATTTTTAATGTACACACCATTTACCTGGAGATTTCATTAACATATACTTTCGGATTCACAAGTCTGGGATAAGGCCAGAAATTTTGCATTCCTAATCTGCTCCCAAGTGATGCTGGTGCTGCTGGGCCCAGGGCCCACACTGAGTAGCAACATACTAGGTCAGCGGTGCACAAAATCACCTGGAGGGCTAATTGAACCACAGATTGCTGGGCCACACTCTGCTCACCCATAGACTATTTAAGCAACACTGCCTTATTCATGAATCCACCCCTCAGATCAGTCTCTGCTTTGGAATTCTTTGACCCTTAGACTATTTAACAACATTGCCACGTACTCTTGTGTATAGGGCTTTAAGAGTATGCGCTGTTTCAATGCCTATAGCAACAGCAAAGGAACCACAGCAAACATTTATGTTATGAGATTCTGATGTAATGGGTTCAGTTATGGGCCCTTGAACTCGCATTTCAAACATATCCTCAGGTGATGCTAATGCTGCTGATATGGGGATCACATTTTGAGAGCCGCTGTCCTAGGTCATTCCGGAGATGTCAGCTGTTGTGGCTTAATTATCACGATTAAAAGCAGTGGTTCTTGGCCCTGGCCACACAGCTGAATCACCTGAGGAGCTTTTCGCTGTTGCCCAAGTTCCATTTAGAGGTAGTTAAATCAGAATATCAGGGCATGGGGCCTGGGGAGTGTCATTTAAAAAAAGTCCCCAGACAGACTGCAAGGCGAGTAGCCCTTCCTGGGACTACACAGAGCACTAGCTGCATACCTGTGAATAGGCCTGGGTTTCAGCTGCACACCTGTGAACAGGCCTGGGTCTCAGATGCAGTCTGTTCACAGCACAGATGAAAATTCAAGGACAGACTATGTTGACAAAAGTGAACAGAATTTACTAGACTGTCTCTCCTCTGGTCAGGAGTGAAGTCCCTTTGAATGCTGGTCTTTACTCTTTCAGGTCATCAAAAGAAACACAGTACTTTAAAGTTCAGTATGACTGCTAAGGTCCCCCTGACAATCTCAGGATTTCCATATCCTTCAGGATAAGCGGGGACATGGCCCAACTGCGTTTTATAGTTGATGGCCTTAGTTCCTGTCTACCTCGTGCTGGAGAGTGAGAAACCTGAGCCAACAAGGACCTGGGTAGGAGGGCAGTGGAGTGGGTTGGGAGGTAGAGTTATGTATGGGCTCTAGCATTCCCCTGGGATATGACCAGCCATGTGACTTCTTTTCTTCTGGACCAGTGGATCACCATGGTGCTCTCTCATTCTAACATCAAAGGCTGACTTGGGGAGTGGGAAGTATAACAGTAAGGACTCACTCACTTGTTAGATAAATTTTGAATAAATCTTGAGCAGGAAAAGAAGTTAAATCTGAGTAACTCAGCCATGTTTTTCTGAGAAGTTACAAAATTATATGATCTTGTCATAAATGTTTATCAGTACTGCTTATACTCACCCAAAGACCAGTGATTAAAAATTGAGGAGACTAAGAAGCAGGAACAGGAGACAAGGAGATAGCTTAGGAGTAGAGGATAGGGCTAGAGAATGCGTGCTGGCAGCAGGGGTCGGGAGCAGAAGAGGAAACCGCTACACATGTGAATACAATCCATATGAATGTCTGACTGCTTCTGGTTTGTTTTTCCAGGCTACCATTTTTTAAAGGAACCTGTGCTGATTGCCATCATCGGTTCTCTCACTCTCTCTGCAGACCAGGAGACCCTGGCCCTATTCTCAACTTGAGCACAGCCTAACTGGGTAACCTTGGGAACTGTTTCAGCTCTCATGGCTTCCGTTTCTTTTCTTTTTTTTTTTCATCTGACTCCTGCACAGGCTGGAGTGCAGTGACATGGTCTCTGCTCACTGCAGCCTCCATCTCCCAGGTTGAAGAGATTCTCCTGCCTCAGCCTCCCAAGTAGCTGGGATTACAGGCATCCACCACCACACCTGGATAATTTTTGTATTTTTAGTAGACATGGGGTTTCACCATGTTGGCCAGGCTGCTCTCGAACTCCTGACCTCAAATGATCCACCCACCTCAGCCTTCCAAAATGCTGGGATTACAGGCATGAGCCACCACACCTGGTCTCGTTTCCTTTCTTTTTCTTTTCTTTTTTTTTTTAAATGTGGGTAAAAGTCTCTATTCTTTGTATCTGTAGGAATAAAATGAATAAACGATGTAGCAGTGCTCCTTGCAGGCTAGCTGGTATGCTTGTTTTCATCATCTCCCCTGCCAGAAGAATGAGCGAGGTCACCCACCTGATGCCTGGACCTCCATGATGTACTGGTGCAGATCCTGTCCCTGCTGGATGACCTCAAAAGTCATGTTGTTCATGGCTAGCTTCCGTTCTGTGTGGCGCTGCAGCCGCTGTTCTGCCAGGGTTAGGTCTTCTGTGTTGAAGTCATTCATCTGCCGAAGCAAGTCTTCATTCCAGGCGTCTAGCTCTGCTGTCACCTGTGAGGGAACCACTGTCGTCAGCACAGGGTCCACGAGAGACTGTTAGGTTAAGACTTACAATTCCAAGCCTTATTCATGAATCCACCCCTCAGATAAGTCTCTGCTTTGGAATTCTTCAGCCCTTAGACTATTTAAGCAACATTGACGTGCACTCTTGTATACATGGATCCAAGAGTGCTCTCTAGGTTTTTCAATGCCTATAGCAACAGAAAAGGAACAGCAGCAAACATTTATATTATGAATTATGGCTTATAGAGTTTTTGCATACTCCTTGCTGTTCAATCCTCACAATAACCCAGTGAGGCAGGCATGATGGAGATCTCCAGGTCCATCTTCTAGAAGAGGAAGTTGACCCTCACACAGACAGATGAGGTGATTTAACCTGCCAGAGACAGATAAAGTTCTTCTACTAACTGCAAAGACTTTGTCTACCATCCCACCGTGGTTGCTGTAACAATTTTCATAACTAAAGAGGTTCTCAGAAATTAAGTAGTGAGTTTATTTCAGAAACAGAAACAGAGGACTAGAAAAGCCTGGTGAATGGCCCAAAGTTACACAATCAGTTAAAGAGCAGTGTCCATCAAACCCAGGGGTCCCACTCTGGTTCCCATGTTGTATTGTGCAACATTCTGTCCTTCTATTACAAAGGTTGACACCTAAAAATAGTGACTAAACACTAAACAAAATATAAATGTGTGGCATACCTCCAGAAATTCAAGCAGATTTAATCAATTGAAAGGCATTCATGATTCTAATGAATACTAAAGCATGTAATGAATGGAAACATTGCCCTAATAGCAACTTGCTAATTGTTCATTTCTCTACACCTTAACTCACATGACTTCACCAGGTCTACTCTCAGTTTTCTGCTAATAGGGACTAAATCCTATACTTCCTTTACAATCTCTGCAATCATCCACAGACTAGGAACTCAGAAGACTGAACTAGATAACTCCACCTATGTGAATCAAAATTAAAAGTCTGTAAATGTGGTTTTCAGATCTGCTATCTCGTGATACCCCCATGACACCCCTGTGAAGGTGACAGCATGTGTACTGTCATCCTCTTTTCTCAGGAGAGGAAAGTGTCACTCCAGGTCACACATTCCCAGGATGGCCCAGGCCATCTAAGCATATATCCCAGAGCCTTAGTTGAGTGGTTTTCATGATGCTGGGTCTCACACCAGCTCCCACATGGCATAACCTTCCAAGTTATCAAAAACTGCTGCTCCAGGAGCATCAGTGACACAGGGAGACAGACGATGGACTGAAGCAAGTGGGAGCAGTGCTCTTATATCCCATGCTGGGGCACACATGCTGGGATGGGAAAGCCCAGCAGCCCCTCACAAGGGGCTGCTGTCTGGGTCACAGGATTTCATTTTTGTCTAACAGCAAGACCCTTCTTCAAGCAAAACAGAAACAGGTTAAATTGTACTTGCTCTCTTTGAGGCAGAAATGGGGACATTGAAAATATCACCCTCGCTGCCCTAGGTTCTCACTTCACACCCCATATCTTTTCAGGTCAATTGAGAGAACTGCTGAGCTCAGCAGGAAAACCCAGCATTACTTATTGCGGGGCATCCTTGGGGGATCCGGGAACCAGTGGGTTGACAGGCAACGTAGGTTTTTGTTGTAGCCCCATCTTTGAAAAGTACTTCATTGTCTAACTCAAGAATGGGGTTAGACTCATGAGACTAAAAGAGATTATTTTTAAAAAGATAATTTAGCCTGGGTGCAGTGGCTTGTGCCTATAATCCCAGTGCTTTGGGAGGCCAAGGTGGGAGGATCACTTGAGGCCAGGAGTTCAAGACCAGCCTGGTCAATGCAGTGAGACCCTGTCTCTCCAAAACAAATAATAATAAATTAGCCAGGCATGGTGGCATGCACCTGTTGTCTTTGCAACTTGGAAGACTGAGGCAGGAGAATCACTTGAGCCCAGGAGTTCAAGGATGCAGTGAGCGATTATTATGCCACTGTACTCCAGCTTGGGTGATAGAGACCCTGTTTCTTCTAAAAAAAAGAAAAAAAAAAAAAAAAAAAGCCATAATTTAAAACATAAATAGGCTTTTATAGTTTTACAGAACTAGGCCTGTAAATATCTTTTTTCGTTACTGCATTTTAAAAACTGATGTATAATTTACATACAAAATACACATATTTTAAGCATTCAGTTCTGAGTCTTGACAATTTTATACACCCATGTAGTCATCGCCAAAATTAAACTATAGAGCCTTTCCATCACTCTAGAGAACCTACTTGTGCCCCCTTCCAATCCATTCCTCCCCTCCCCAACCCACAACTAGGTACCAATTTCTGATTTCTATCATCATAGATGTAGTTTTGCCTATTCTTGAATTTCATATGAATGAAATCATACAGAATATATTTTTTTAACATTTGTTTTTTTCACAACATGTTGTATCAAGATTCATCCATGTGGCTGTGTATGCATAGTTCATTCCTTGCTACAGCTGAATAGAGTACCATTGTATAGATAGGCCACAATGTGCTTATCCATTCTCCTCCTAATGAATTCTTGGGTTGTTTCCAGTGTTTAGCTAATACAAATAAGGTTGATGTGAAAGTTCTTATAGATGCCTTTCTGGGGACATAGGTTTTCATTGCTCTTGCATAATTACCTAGGGGTGGAATTACATATAGGCCATAGGGTAGGTGTATGTTCAACTTTATAAGGGAACCATCAGAGTTCCTCAAAATGATCGTAGTATTTTACATTCCCAGTAGCAATGTATTCAAGTTCCAGTTGCTCTACATCCTCACCATCATTTGGCATTACCAGTCTATTTAATTTTAGCCATGCTAGGAGGTGTGAAGCGCTATTTCATTATGGTTTTAAGTTGTATTTTCCTGATGATTCATGATGGTGAGAACATTTTCAAATGTTTATTGACCATTTGTATATCTACTTTTGTAAGATGTCTTTTCAAGTCTTTTGCCCTTTTTAAAAAATTGAGTTAATTTTTCATTGTAGATTTGTAAAAGTTCTAAATATATTCTGGATGTAAGTTCTTTATTGGATAATATATGGAAAATAGCCCAAACCACAATTTTTACTCCATTTTCTGGCCTACAAACTAAGAGGAATTAGAATAAAACTAAGACAACAAGCATGAAAGGAAGAGCCTGCCTTTTCTTTCGATTTTAGGTTCTGTTTGTTTCTGTGAAACTGAGTCTATGAGGTTATCTATTTGCTGCAGGAAGATCCAAGGAGTCCCATAGCCAGGAATCTATGGAGTAGAAGGTGTCGACGGTCCTGGTGAGGGAGAACAGAGTCAGGTCAGAGGGCTTTAGCTGAGAGAGTGATCTCAGAGGTCTGGAATCTTGGGAATTCTAATCTAAGCTAAATGTGAAATATGTCCAGGATTCTATATCTGGTGTTTCTATATTCTTTCCTCTCCTCTCCTTACTCTCCTCCACTCTCATCGCCTGACACCATTGAATTGAGGAACCCAGGTCTGTTATGAAGCCTGGAGAATGGGAATTTCCAGGGCCTCCTCCTAAGGCTGCCCTCCCTGGGTCCACAGGCTCTCTCCTCTTTCTTTTGGACTCCCCTTCCTTCTCTCCCCCAGGCACTGATGCCCACAGCTTTCAATTAGTCTGATTTGTGTGTGTTTAATGTATACTGGAATTTAAATTATTCTCTTTCCTAAGTATTTTCTGTTTCCTCTAGGGATGTTTTTTTCATTAGGTTCTTCCTCCCCATCTTCTTTCTGGGGCATAAGGTTGGAAGACAATAGGGGCCCATTTTTTAAAAAGAAAAATAGTTGTTTTCAAACATGAAGTTGACCTTACTGCTAATAAACAAACCTTTTTTCCAGCCTTACCCTGTGCTCTTGTTATGAACCAGTCAGATGGTTTACTTGCTGATGCTAACAGCAAGTTCTGCTGTCTCCAGCCTTCTTCACTGGTCTAATAGCCCTGAAATGCCCTTGTCCTTCCTCCCAATCTGCTTAAGCCCTGACCACCCTTCAGAGTAAACCCTCTGGCATGAAGAGCTTCACGACAACACCCAGACCCAGATATTTTTCTCTGGCTTATCTAATAACATGGGTCATGGGTGAGTTTGCTAATACAGAGAGACAAGACTGAAAAGAAAAACCTGTGCCAGCGAGTGAATTTAGTGATTTAACTCCATCTGGAGAGAATTTGTTCAGGCTAGAAACTAGGGCCTGAAGCCAGTGAATGTAAGATGGAACACAAGGTTCCCAGAGGGTATTCCACTTTCAGTCAACCTATTTTGCTTTCTCCTTCCACTCAGTTACCTCCGTCTCAGCTCCTGGCCCGCTCAGTTCCCCACTTGCTCTAGTGGCCTCTGTCTCCCTTACTCTCCTGAATTAATTGGAGAGTTAGGAAATGATGACTTATTTGACAGATACATCAGCAATATTTCTATTCTAACAATTATCTACTCTGAGACATCAATAAGGGAAACCAGAGAAAGAGCCAAAATAAAATTTAAAAAAGGGTAAGAGGCAGTGGGAAATGGAAAATGAGAAGCCTCACTTCACAAAGAAGCCCAAGCTGTTCCTGCCAGATGAGATCCACCAAATCTAGTATTCTGCCATGAAAATTTGCTTCATAGGAGTTGGTTTAGCAGTCGCCTTGAGCTCTGTTTTCAGAGAGCTCTCTCCACTGGTTCCTCCTGTTTTCTTGGTATTCCCCGGTATTTATGTGTAGAGAAAGCTATAATCCCTCTTCCCCAGATGTTTTCATATGTATCTGCCTGAATCAAAATTCACCTGCCCCCCTTTTATTCCCACTCCCTATGGTCTACCCACTTCAACTCTTTATCACCTGCAACACTGGAAATCTCACTGTGTAGTTCTTTCTTCAGATCAGTGTTTTGACGTTGGCAATAATGACGAAGAAGACAGTATGACTGAAGAAGACATTTTGCTTTGTATTGTGTATTTATCATGCAGCAGGCAGTGTGTTAAGTGTTTGATCAACTTTATTTAATCCTCATAGCACTACAGGAGGAAATGAAAGCACGGAGAAGTCATATAGCTTTTCCCATGGTCTCAGAGCTGGTGGTGGCAAAGCTGAGCATTTAATGATCAAGTCCAATGCTCTTAGCCATGGTGTTACATCAATAGGGCTGCCCCAAGAATTGATTTTAGGGCGTATCCTTCTTTTTACTACTCTCACTTCAGAAATGTGCCAGTTTTACCCTTCCTGTTTTCTTCTAAAAAAACAAAACAAAACAAAACAAAAACAAACAAACAAAACCTCATAATTCAGTTTTCTTCACTTCACATGAGCCTTTTAAATTAATTATATATTTTTGAGCAGACCAAGAAATTGTGTGTTTGTGGCCTTAGATAAATGCCAGGCATAATTTATCCTTGCAAGAAAACACACTGCCCTCCTCCAGTATTTTTTTTCTTTTTTTAAAAGAAAATTTCTATGGAACACTTCACATATTTGTGCGTCAGGGGCCATGCTAATCTCTGTATCGTTCCAATTTAGTGTATGTGCTGATGAAGTGAGCAGAGTACAGTATATTTTTAAAGAGTTTAGTAATTTTTTTTAAAACCAACTCGGCCAGATTGCTCAGTATAAAGGTAATATTAACCCATATAGAATTCTCTGGCCCCAGAGGCCTTTGTCATGAATAGGAGACACATCTGCAGTTTGGTTTGAGGCTTAAGTTGCAGCAGATAGAAGTGTGATTTGTTCCCTACACAGGCAGGGTTTCTGTAAGGGAAGAGCAAATAACTTTGGCTCCCACAGCAGGTGCCCTGAATAAACATTCAGGGATCTCCTAATATGACTCAGTAACACATCAGAAGAGAAACAATGAGAAAGAATAAGAAGGGATGTTTAATTGCTTAAAACCTGGAAGTAAATATATATATAAAAGAAAACATATTATGAATAATAATAACAATGCTGACTACAATGTATTAAGTGCTGATTAACTGCCAGGAGCTTTGCTAAAAATATTGTATGTTAACTTATTAAATCCTTACAGTATCCCAACAGGCTGGGAAATACTATCTCATCTCCATTTCTCAAATGAGGAAACCAAGGCTTCAAGGACAACTTGCCCGGCTGGGCGTGGTGGCTCACGCCTATAATCCCAACACTTTGGGAGGCAGAGGCAGGTGGATCACGTGAGGTCAGGAGTTCGAGACCAGCCTGGCAAGCATGGTGAAACCCCGTCTCTACTAAAAATACAAAAATTAGCTTGGCATGGTGGCACACAACTGTAATCCCAGCTACTCTGGAGGCCTGACCCAGGAGAATCACTTGAACCCAGGAGGCAGAGATAGCAGTGAGCCGAGATCAGGCTGCTGCACTCCAGCTTGGGTGACAGAATGAGACCCTATCTCAAAAAAAAAAAAAAAAAAAAGCAAAGCAACTTGCCTAAGGCCAAACCATTAGTAAAGGCAGTAAAACAGGTTTCAAACCCAGGCAGTCTAACTCAAAATACTACACACTTGATCACAGCATTACTGTCTCTCAGCAAAGGTGATTATATACATTAATCAACACTATATATGTTGCATATGTTAAGATTCAATCTCATTCCAAATACCACTAGGAAGAAAGGGTCCATGGCATTACATTGTGATGGGATGCCATTGACATACCTGCGTTGTCAATTGCAAAATGAGCATCTTTCTGTTTTATGACATCATTCTTTTTGTGAAGATGAGGAAAGTGGAAGACAAATACTCTCCACTGGCCTACAAATGCTGGCTGAGAGGGAAAGACATATTGCAGCTGAAGAAACCATCTCATTGCATGGGAAGAGCTATTTTATCTATAATGTATCGATACAGGTTACCACAATGAATAAACCAGCTAAAGTACCATGGTCATTTACTCTTGTCCAATATAATGTTGAGTTCCTCTCTGTTAATCAATTCTTAAAATGATAAGATTAGTGAATTCTAAAGCAGATTATTTTAAAGTGATCATAGCATTTACCTGTTTTAGTAATATGTATAATCTCTCTGAAGAGCTAAAATATTTGTTTAAATAGCTAAAGACCTTTGGGGATATTGTAACAAATTTCCAGAAAAGAAAAGGGACTTGGAAGTAATGAAATCCACTCAGTTGTTTTTAATTTTTGGCAAAATAATGTGAGAACATATTGCAAAAATGCTGTAGTTGATGAGTTCCAATGTTCAATTACTTAATTTCTATACCAATTGAATAATCTGGATAATTGGATAATTTTTATGGCCAATTTCATGTTCTTTTCTTCTCTATCATCATGATTAAAACTGAGGTCCTTGGCCAGGCACGGTGGCGCATGACTGTAATCCCAGCACTTTGGGAGGCCGAAGTGGGCAGATCATGAAGTCAGGAGATCGAGGCCATCCTGGCTAACACAGTGAAACACCGTCTCTACTAAAAATACAAAAAAATTAGCCAGGCGTGGTGGCAGGTGCCTGTAGTCCTAGCTACTCGGGAGGCTGAGGCAGGAGAATGGTGGGCACTCGGGAGGCGGAGCTTGCAGTGAGCCGAGATCGTGCCACTGCACTCCAGCCTGGGTGACAGAGCCAGACTCTGTCTCAAAAAACAAACGAAAAAAAAAAAAACCCTGAGGTCCCTGATATAATCACAACTGTCAATTAACAAGGTTGGGAGGGATCTTGGTCATTCCTTTTTATAATTTTGTCCATCCCATTGCCTTTTATCATTTTGAGATTTGTGGAACTCTATTCTCCTTTTAAAAGCTCTCTCTTTTGTTGAAGAGCTCCTATAACATATATTGCTCACTCATTCTAGAACCTAGTTATGCTTGAGTGTCAGAATGTTTCCCCCCCACGTGTAAGCTTAACACCTTCTACCGCATCCTTACCAGAAAGAAGGAGCATACAGCATTTGAACCTTGATAATGTTACTTGAGCTCAGGTCCACAGCCCCAGATCCACCCCATTACAGAGCGATCTAAATATTCCATCAGGGATTTTTGACAGTTCTACTGAAAACAGGTGACCTACCAGAATACTAAAGCTGTGTGAATAATCCTGTTTATTTTTATTTTTTATAAAGGATGATAGTAAGGAAAACCTCTCAGTGATCCTGAAATTAATTTGTCAAAAAGTCTAGAAGAGGCTATGAAATAAATATTTTTTGAGGATTAGGTTTACTTCATTGTATTAATTCTACATGTTTTCCCCAAAGGTTCTGGGGGTACATTCAGAAAATGTGATAGTGATCATTAGGAAGAGTCCACAAAGATGCCCTTAAATAGATCTTAGCTTCTTTCTTGATATAGTTGCTATGTTCGTGGATGTGGCATGTTACAAACGTGGAGAACAGCAAGGCCTTGCAGTCTCGAGTGGATTTTATGGAAGAAAAAGTGGCAAAATTGGACTAGATGATGGGCCCTTAGATGATCCACAGCTAACAGTGACTGTGCAGACTAATGGCTCTGTGTCCCCCAGAGAAGAGCCTGTAGTGATGCACCAGACAGCCCTGTCTTACCTGCCCAACTTTTCAAACAGCTACAACATTGATAGTAATAATAAGTTAAATTTACATCTATTTTCACAGGCAGAAGAACTGTGCAAAAAAAAAAAAAGAAAAGAAAAAAAAAGACTAAATTTGAGAGACAAAATATAAAAGCTGCCATTTAAGTTTTTTTGGGTTTTTTTTGGTTTTTTTTTTGTTTTTGTTTCTAAGTCAGTGTACTGGAAGCCCTTATTTTGAAATGACAACCAGGAGCTTTTAAGCAAGCAAAGCCTAGACAAGACAGGTGATGAAGTCATTAAAAAGGTACCTATCTCCTGGGCTGCACCAGAGCCAGTGCTCTGAAGAGGACACATCCAAGCCTGTATGTGAGCCAGGCTCCCTTCAGCAGACAGTGACCAAGACAGTCAGTGGCTGGAGACCATGTCCTATCCAGAAAGAGATGAATAACATAGGGGATATATACCACAGAGGGCTGACACTAAGGAGAAATCATAATAAAATATTTAGAGTCGGGGGGATTGCAGAAGTAACTCATACAATCTCACCGTTTTTCAGATAAAGGAAAAAAGGCCTATGATAAGCATTTTCAAATATTTTTAAGGCTCCCAAGTAAGAGGGAGCAGACTAGTTCCTTTTCTTTTCTTTCTTTCTTTCTTTCTTTTTTTTTTTTTTTTTCCAGAGAGTGGAACAAGGACTGAAGTGTAAAAGGTGGAGATTTTGGTTCAACATAATAGTGAGATCGTGAGCTCCCACCTTTCTTCTCCCTTCCCTGCTAAGCCCCTTTCCGGGCTTTGGAGATATTCTGGTAGAGGCTGGACGGCATCCTCCAGGGATGCCAAATCCTAGCCACCAACTTTTGCCTGCCCTCAGATGTAACCTCATTGGGAAACCCTCCATGGACATCCTGACTGGGCTAAGTATCTGCCCCTTCCAGTGTTCTCTGCAAACCAGGAGACTCTATCATAGAATTCTTAAATTGTATGACGACTCTGTTTCTATGTCTCCCTGTTACATCCTCAATGTCCAACATGGCTTTTGCTGCATAAGTAGGTGCTCACCAAATGTTTACTGAACTGAATTTCTATATAGGTAAAAGGCTGACTGAATGGTCTCTTTCTAATATAAAATGCTAAGGGCCTCTGCAAGCAACTAATTGAAGAGTTGAGACCACCAGTAAGTTATAATCAGCTTATCTTCTTTAGGCAGAAGTTTCTTCCTTGAATGGCGTTTCTTCCCAGCCTTAGCCTGGCCCCTATTTGCTTTACATGAACCCCATAGATTTAGAATTGGTAGATCACCCCCTACTCAGGTTAATTACTCAATAAACTTCCAGGTGCGTTAAGCACACCTTGCTTGCAATTACACAGATATTTAAAAGAAAAACTATAAAGGTGGCCCATATTTTCAGAAAGTCCCTTGTCTAGAATATCTATCTTTCTTGGTGTCATTTCTAAGGCTTTCCAACATGAGTATGCCCATCTCAGAAAATGCCCCAAATTATCCATTGATAATAGAAAAACTATCTTGATATAAATATGCATATATGTGTATATATATTATATTATGCACATATATTTTATCAAGCCAATACAAAGTGTATAAAATTTCCCAGGATTTTCATTAGTAGACTGGTGCTGGAGTCTCACTCTGACCACATGGCAGATGGCTTTGTGGAGAGCATGAAAAAGAGGGCTCCTCAGGGAAGGTAGGAGTGTCACAACTCCGTGGGACTGACTGTAGCTCATTTGTTCACTGCTTTCTGCACATTTCAAATTACTGCTTTTTTTCATTTGTCCAGTTAAATAGACGTGTCTACTACCTAGTTTTAACTAAACTAACCTTCACAAAAAGACACATGGTTTAACGAGGTTCCTGCAAAGAAACTGCAGTTTGAAGATAATACTAATCATGAAAGCACAAGAGAACTTTGAATTCTCTGTCAGTCACATTATGGGGTAAGGCAACAATGACAATCTAATCCGATCTCTCAAGAAACCAGGGAAAAAATAATTGGAAATTACCAGAAGACTATTTGAAATATGGAACCCACAACTTCTAATGAAAAATCTAAACCTCTCCCCAAGAGCGTGTTGAGTTTTGAAATTATTAGCCAGTGACCAAACATTTTTATAACTTAAAATCAATAAATATTTATATGTAGGGGTTGCAAGTTCAAAAAAATTGAGAAGGTACATAATCAAAATGTTCGGAGACCACTGGCCTATTCTTGCTTCTAAAATATTTTCATTTCTTTCTGATTGTCCTTCCTAATTGTATAAAACTTGGAAATGTAAGAAAGTATCAAAAATAAGAAAAAAAAAATCACCCATATTCTTACCATCACAAAATAACACTTGTATTTGGTGAAATGTCTCTTCTGTCATAACTAGTTTATATAAAATGTCTTTCATAGAAGGAGGCTGAACCAACAGGAAAAAAACATTACAGAACATCATGTTCCATTACAGGTCACTTTGGTCTCCATGGAGTCCAAGAAGGTAAACTAGAAATCCAGCTATGGGCCTGGTTTTGAACATCTGACTAACAAATTTAGGATGTTTCACTTTACGTGGGCGCACCCTATGATCTCATTCCAGGTTATAAAGCGAGCACCATTATTATTGAGTAAAAAGAGATTGGTGCAGCAGCTCATATGCTATCCTAATGATTACAGTAACTGGCTCATCTGGGCCCTCAGTGATATGGCTAAGGAGTCACGCTTAGATTCCTCAGATGCAGGGTAGCAGGCCTCCTCCAGTGTTCAGTAATCCTGAGGAATTTGGAGCATGTCTATCAAATGCCTTCCTTTAGGAAAGAAACCACACTGTAGGTCCTATAATCACAGACCCTGCCCTGGCTTACGTCAGCATAAACACACCTCTCGTTACAGAAACCACCCTCAGTTTCACACTCAGAAGCTTCTCTAAAAGTTTGTTCCTCATCCCCACAGTGAGACATAGCTGGTATTTGAATAATCTCAACACCCTCAAAAATAACTTCTGACAATCTGACTCAAAGCAGAACTTTCATAGGTTTGGCAGGATTTCCAGTTCTAAGATTAGATGTAGCATTCTCCCCAAGCTTTTGGGCCTCCCCCACAAGACAAGGGAATAAGACCCCTTCTAAAATCCAGTTATAGCCTACACCAGAGGATGCAGAATCCTATCATGATTTTTCTCTCCCTCACTTTATGAGGCCCTCACACTCGTGCTAGCCTGCACACCAGGTTGTCCAGTTGTTGTCCAGTACTTGGGGTGGGAAGAGGAATTTTTATACATACAAAGGCTAAAGAATGCAAATCCCACAATCTATTTGTTTATTTTTTATTTTTTTCTGAGACAGGTTTTCACTCTGTCATCTAGGCTGGATGGCAGTGGTGTAATCACAGCTCACTGCAACCTCCGCCTCCTGGGTTCTAGTGATCCTCCCATCTTAGCCTACTGAGTAGCTGGCACCAGGGGTGCCCACCACCACATCCAGCTAATTGTATTTTTGATAGAGATGGAGTTTCACCATGTTGCCCAGGCTGGTCTTGAGCTCCTGAGTTGAAGTGATCTGCCAGCCTCGGCCTCCCAAAGTGCTGGGATTACAGGCGTGAGCCACCACCCTTGGCCCCATAATTTAAGTATCAAGTTCCTCTCTTGTAACCTTTAAACCAGATCCAATTTTAATGCACGTGATTTAAACCCACATTTTTTAAAGGATATTTTCTCCATATGTTTTCGATTGTTTTTTAGGAGTGGAACTGGATTTGCCTAGAATCGATGCAAGCAAAGACACCCTTATGATGCCCCCAGCTGATGTGAGGGGCATAGACGATGTCAAAGCGAAGCTAACTGACCCATTCCAGCACTGAACCAGCAACACTGACTTCCAGGCCACAGCCATCTTTTCAAATAAAACTTATTCCAAACCCTCAGATTGTTTCCTCCCCCTTAAGCATGTTTTGAAGCAGACCCAGAATGACAGGAGAGTAAATAAGAAGTACAACAGCAAAACCACCAAACCTGCTAACATAATTTCTCCATGGATATATTCACTCCCAGGGGGCAAAATGGAGCTGAGGAATGATTGCAGGAGTGCCTTTGGCTACTTTAATCAACTTAGCCTGTATTTATTTTTGTACATCTCAATCCAAATTACTAAAGAAATGACCCAAACCCTCTCTTTTACCTCTTTAGTACCTTGTTACCCTGCCTTTAAAATGTTCGCTACATACACTTTTCACAATATTTTATTTTCCCACTGGCATTCTGATCGTTTTTCAAAACTTGTTTTGATACTACTTGCCACCTGAAATCCTGACAGTACATTCAAAATAAATAAAAAGTATAAATAAATTCACGTAACGTTATGAAATCAGTTGGAAGGATAGTTAAGATCTAGATTTAAAGGCTTAACTTCTCCTTTGTTCCAGGACCTGCCCAGAAAGCATCTTTTAGAACATGAAGTCTTTAAGCAAGAAATTACAAGTTCTCCCAAGGTGGCAGGAGGTACAGATGTGCTTGTAAGAAAGTAAAAGATAGAAAGATGAATACCTTTATGATTGCTTTTCTTTTACACTTCAGATTCTCAATATGAACATTTTTGGACCCAGGATTAAAGCAAAGGGTAGCTGTTCCCAAGACAGTCTCTTGTATTGAGTTGGATTAGGATGGGATATTGGAGCTTTCAATATATTTTTTAAAAAAATTTCCTTCCAAAGCTGTTCCACTGAAGTTTCCGCAGATATTATTGGGAAGATCACTCTCCAGAAACCCAGAAGCCCTAACTCCAGAAAGATGGTTGGAATGGAAAACAAAGTTAAGAAATGGTGGGTGGAAAGTTGGTTTTTCCTCCTACCATACCAGCCAGGAGCGAAGAGAAGACATGCCTTTAATTCAACCCTTTGCCATCCCTGAAAAGGAAAAAGTGCCTGATGTTGGATATTCCTTATACCACAGAAACCCTATTGGCCTGGCTTTAGTTACGGTTTCAAAGCAGAAAATATTAAAAGGGGGAAATTATGTGAGAGAAGACATTACTAATTGGTATGATAAAGGGGACATAAATTTACCAGAATATGGGATTCCAACCTTCCGAAAATAAACTGAGGAGTTTATGAGAAGAACTAACAAATGGTCTTAGCACAGGCTTACTTTCTTAATAGGTAGAAATCAAACTGCAGATACAAATTCCCCTTCCTGTGGTGCTTGGCTTCTTAATGGCTGTGTGATTGAATCTGATGCATGATTTATATTATCAGCTCTAAGGAGGCCACCTAATTTTAACATCTACCCATTCATAAAGCTGTGAAATTCAATGACTCTACTCCAATCATCAAACTACCACCTCCATGGTATTTCAGGAAAATGCCAAGTAAGACTCTAATAGATAGCAATAAAAAACTTCTTGGCTGGGCACAGTGGCTCATGCCTGTAATCCCAGCACTCTAGAAGGCCGAGGTAGGCAGATCACCTGAGGTCAGGAGCTCAAGACCAGCCTGACCAACATGGTGAAACCCCATCTCTACTAAAAATACAAAATTAGCCAGGTGTGGTGTCACATGCCTGTAATCCCAGCGATTTGGGAAGCTGAGACAGAAGAATCACTTGAACCCAAGAGATGGAGCTTGCAGTGAACCAAGATTGCGCCAATGCACTCCAGCCTGGGCAACAGGGCAAGACTCCATCTCAACAGAACAGAACAAAACAAAACAAACAAACAAACAAAAAACCTTCTCAAGAAAGTAATCTACAGACAGAAAGTAAACTAGAGGGGCTCTGCTCGGCAGTAGGGGATGAGAAGGACTGGAAGGAATATGTTGTGGTGGACTGGGAATTTCTTGTGTTCTAAAAATGCATGCTGGATGCTCTAATTTCCTTAGGCTACTGCCCTGTCCCTGGGGCAGTGCCCTTGGCCAGGAAGCACTTCTTGGCCCCTCTCCACCTCCCGTCCTGCTCCCCCCTCCGCTACCTCGATGGTGTACTGCTCAAAGATGCGCAGTTGCAGGAAGATGTCCAGCTTGATCTTCCGCTCATGGAACAGCTCCTCCATCTGCACCTGGGCATCATCAAGCTGCTGCAGGACCGACTCGATGTGGCTGATGGAACTGCTGTGGGGTGTTTTGTTGTTGGACACAGCTGAGTCCCTGTGGCAGAGTGGGGAGAAAAAGGGAGGGAGAGGCCTTTCCATGTTAAAAGTGACAGAGAAGGAGGGGGACCTTCCTCATCTGAGCAAGGTGGATGTGAATCAGTTGAGTCATTCAATCAACAGACATTTATCAAACTCCTGCTGTGAGCCTGATACTATCTGCTTAATGAGTGAACCAAAGCTATATGCATCCTGTTTTGGGTTCACAAGTCTATTTCTAAGACTAGTTGTTCTCCTATTCCTCAAGCAGACTTGTGAAAGAAATAAGATGAAATAATGTATGAGAAAGGCATAAAATATTAGAGAAAAGGCATAAAATATTAGAGAAATGGAATGGTTCCACACTTATATGTAGTCTAATATGTATAGTTTCAACACATACATACACACACATACATCTATCACAATACATACAGACAAACATATTAAAGGCATATTTTTTAAAAATCTTCCTGCTTTTACTTCACAGACTCTTTGTTAAAACAGATGATGTCATGGTTGCCAAAATTGTAAGCATGCACTTTATAAAGCTATGCTAAAGTTATGGGCTGGTGTTATTATACTAAACAGGCTCAGGCTATACTTAGGAAAGCATAGGATCTGGAGCCTGCAAACCTGAATTAGGTCTCTGCTCTGATATATTTAGGCTGGTGGTCCTGGGAAATCACCTCTCTGAGCCTCAGCTCCCTTATCTGTCAAGTGGACTCAACTTGTGGACTTAATAATTTCTGCCCTGCTCACTTCACAGTTTGCTGTTAAATAAGAGTGCACATGAACTAAGACCAGTAACATGTTGTATGGATGAATATTACTCCTGAAAGGACACAAGTGAAGTGTCAAGTGCTGAACAGGAGAGTAAAGGCTAGATCCTAAGAAGCTGGGACAACCAACAAAGGCTGCAAACAGTTTTGATGTAGGGGTTTGAAGAAATGGAGAAACAAGTCAAGTAATAGGAGGAGGTGTAGCCTCCTCTGAGCAGGCAGAGTCTATATAAACGTAGTAGGGAGAGGTGATGCCTTGTAGAGGGAAACCGAGAGATAAACAGATTGATTTGCTCAGCAAAATGAGGTGGTGGTAACTATAATAGGAAAATGATGGAGGCTGTTAAAGTTTAGATTCCATAGGGCCTTGAGTAAGCTAGAGCCCTAAAACTTGAAATAAACTGGCACATTCATTATCTTGTGACATCTTAGTTTCTCATACAACTTAAGGGTCAAAGGACAAGGGGAAAATCATTTATTTCCAATCATCTTATCAGCAGGCTTTCTGAAAGCCATGTTCTTTCAGCCTGTGTTTGTCTCAGAAGCAGTGGTATCTGAGCTCATTCTGTTTCTGAAGATGACATAAGGTTAATTTGTTAAGCACCCTTCTGTCTACCATTCAGAGGGCTCCCAATTCCTGCCTCCTCACCCTGGCCTGTTTGTCGTGATACAGGCACAGTTTCTACTCCTACAACTGCACGGACATCCCCAGGCATGAAAAGAACATGAGATGTACTCAGTGCTATCTGCTATGTATTTGTTGACGGCTTTGCTGCTGGGAGGATATGATTATTCTCCTGGATTGTTCCTCTCAGTCTGTCTCCATCATTCATCTTCCAGAAGGAAGAGAATGATTTTGGACCATTTTATGCGGCACTGTGTCCGTGTCACACTCACTAGGAATCACAGAGATGTAAAATCTCCCTTAGGTGCTCTAGTGACAAGTGTCAGAAAAGTCAGGAAGACCTAGGGAAGATGTTTCTGGTGTGTGTGAGGTGTCCTGCCAATGCCCACTAAGCACCATTTACTTCTTTTTCTCTTTGACTTGCTTTGATGTCAGGGAGGGGAGCCTAGGTTAGAGTCAGGTTACTGCCACAATGAATGGTCGCCAGTGGCTCTTGGTCATATGCCTACGGTACTCTCTGAAACCCATGGAATTTTAATCTTGCAGAGCAGGCATCACACACATTGTTGCCTTTGCCATCATCAAGTAGCCTTATGCCCTTAGGCATTGTGCAGGTTTACAGTTGTTAAGAACGAGTGGCATCTCCATAGGCCTAGCCCCACAGAAAGTGAAGCCAGCCAAGCCTGTGAAAAGTATTTGAATAGATAACACAAAGCCATCATAAAATTCTAGAGCTGCCAGAACTCCTAGAGTGAACCCCTTAATTACACAGCCGAAGCAGCTGAGGCCCAGAGAGGTTAAATGACTGTCCACTATTTGGAATTCTCTTCAGAAGCAAATGACAGTGGAGTTTCCTAGGGAGGCAGACAAAGCTGTCATGTATTATATATTCATGAAGATGAATTAGGGGAAGAAGGAAAAGAGGCTGTCTTGTTAGCATGCAATAGGAGGACTTGGAGCATCTCATGTGCATGTTTGGAATAGAAATTATTAACTTCCAACAGAAAAACATGCCAGGGCCTTCTAAAGGTAATTTCTCATTGTTTATTTAATTGGACAACTGGTATGGGTGAAAAAAACCATCTCCAATTGACATAATTCCCTCAGGCCCTAAGGCTGGCCTGGGACTTGCTGATGAGATTATTTCTGTCCAGAGCTGGCAGAGGTCCCAGCACTCAGTGATTTTGGGATCGGAACAAGTCCCTGTGGGCAGGCATCATTAGCACCATCAAATCCTATTTATACAGCACCTGGGCATGGGGTTGGTTGCTGAGGGCTTGCCTAAGGCCTCATGACACTTTATCTAAGGAGCCAGTGTCCTTGACAGGGACAGAAAATTAGATATTGATGCCAATAGAAAGGAGGCAATGGCCTGGGTAATTCTAAACAAATGAAAAATTTTAGACAGGATCTGTCTCCTTAGTTATGTTTGTTTAGGTTGATGCAGAAGGAGTTTTATTTTCTGGGCAGGTAATAAAAGGAATGGTAAAAGGTCATAATTGGGTAACAGGGAACTGGTAGGACACCACCACACTTTTTCTGCGTCTTCATGGGTCCAAAGTCAAACATCAGCAAAATGATCTGATTTTGCTGACTGGGGCACTGGAGGTCAGAGTTCAGCCTAAGACCAGATGTCAGATAACACTATATTCCATAATGTCTATTTCTCTGCATTAGCAAACATGCCCTAATTCTTAAAGATTTTTTACTTTTTTTTTGTCTTTTGTTAATTTTTGTTGTATTTATGTTACTTACTGATGGCTGAATAACATCCTGAATGATAAATAATGCTTTGAAACATTAAAGTTTTTCCATTTACTATTTCATTCTAGACTCAAGTTGGGTATGGTGCAGGCATTTTTACATCTTAAAGAAACCGAAGCTCACACAAGACCACAAAGCAAGATTTTGCTGAGTCAAGACTGGGACAGGACTTATCTCACGTCTAGCCCGAGGCATTTCCCACTGGAAAGCTCTGCCCATGCTGACCTGGCCTCGCTGGGCTCCCCCAGGGAGGGAGGCGCTGACCTGAGCTGCTGGATAAGGTCTTCGCCTTCCTTGATGACATTGAGCGTGGCATCTAGAGTGGCGGTCTGCTGCTGCTGGAACTGCTTGATCAGTTCCTGGACTGCATCCACAGAGTCTGCACAGACATCCTCCAACATCTCCTTCTGAAGGTCTTCCATCCATGTCCACAACTGTAGAGAGAGAGCAGAGACTCCACTCAGGGAAGATGGGAGAGGCCAGGGCTGGGGTGAGGGCAAGGTAGCTAGACTGGAATCACCCAACTTACTCTCAACCAGTCAGTGCCATTCTGATCAGCACACCTATGGGTCATTTTGTGTTTTTACATTTATATTTATCACCAGTCTTTGCTAAGTTTACTCCATTGGTGTTGACAGTCCCTAAAGACAGGAATCACCCCTGGCTTAACTTCCCTGTGGTTCAGGGAAACCTACAGGTGTGGTCTTAGAGCAAGGAGATCAGTCATCTTTGAGACACTACTAGGAAGAACAGGAGACTAGAATAAACGAATATTATTTCCTCTTTCAGAAAGGAGGAAAGGGAGTAATGTGCTCTGTGCACATTGATTCCTAGAAATGTATCATGATATTGCAAATATACAAAGAATGTGGTGGTCAATAAGAATTAAATGCATATTAACTGAGCATATTCTGTACATATCCCATACTATTTTGTTCTTTTTAAAATTGCTAGATTGGTTAGAAAGTTGAATGCTAAAGATGGTGGCTTATCTTAATTTCAATAAATATAAGAGACATTTTCCCATAATATTCAAGATGATAAAATACAACTAGGTATTACTGGCTAGATAACTTTAAAAGAGCTAAGTATAGTGTTTTGAACAAAATAAGCATTGGAAATGTTGAGGAATTAAAACTGAATTACTGAAAAATCATTTATTGATAGCTTTTCCTCATCATACTGCATACAGGTCTCCAGTGGCCTGCCAGAGAGCTCACTTTTGACTACTTTGAGAATTTTCATAAATGAGAGAGGGGAAGATGAGTCTAGCATTTGCTTTGAAACCAGGAGTCTTCACCTGACCAGCAGGAAAGATAAGCTCAGGGCTCTACCAGGAAAAAAGCCAGTAGAGAGAGAAAATTGAGAGATGGAGTCAGAAGATGCAGATTTTGGCTTCTATTCCTCCCATTATTCATGGTGCCTTTGCACAAATCACTATACCTTTCGATCTCCATGACATCATGTGTAAAGTAGGTTGTGGAAAGCACAAAACAAATTGGTTAATTTCCATCTGGTTGTAACATCCTAAAGTCTTCCCTGTTAAAAACATAGGTAAATGTCTACCTCAAGAATATTATTTCATCTAGTTGGTTCTCAGTATGGTAAATTACAGTATGGCCTTTTCAATAAGGGAAGATTTAAAAAAAAATAGAGACAAAAATAGTCTTCAAGATTTTGGACAAGTTATTCTTTGTTCCTTAGATAGAGAAGCCCTAGATGCAGCAGAAGAGGTTAACAGGAAGATGAATAAGTTTTAGAGGCCGTGAATAATAAAGTGTAAAGAATGTCCTTTTTGTACAGGTGAATAACCTCCTGAATCTTAGTTTCCTTATCTACAAAATGGGAAGAACAAGATTTGCCCTGCTCACTTCAAAGACTGTGAGGACTGAACTATTTCCTTATTATTAATGCTTTGAATAAACTTATAGCAGTATTAAGCCTATAGCATTATGCTGATTGCTATAGGGAATGCAAATTATTATTCAGCAACCCTCACATTTATCAGCTTGCAAATCTGGTTGTAATTAGTTCAGTTTATTTTCTTTCCAAATAAAACACCAAACAAGTTTTCCAGACCATATTAAGCTGGGATACATGTTGCTGTAAGTGTGAATATGCTAATTTCAAATCAGCATAAAACCAGGAAGTACAGGATATTGATAATGATAGCTTAATGCCACTTCATATTTTCTGGCTGCAGTTTTGTCTAGAGAGAAAACACATTTTCTAAGTGTATTTAAGTCTTTAGGGAAGAGATGATGGGTTCTCTGAAAAATTACTGTACAGAGAGGCAGTGTAGCATAGTCTTTAAGAGTTTCAGGGGCTGGGTACAGTGGTTCATACCTGTAATCCCAACACTTTGGGAGGCCAAGGTGGGCAGATCACCTGAGGTCAGGAATTTGAGACCAGCCTGGCCAACATGGAGAAACCCCGTCTCTACTAAAATACAAAATTAGCCAGGCATGGTGGCAGGTGCCTGTAATCCCAGTTACTCAGGAAGCTGAAGCAGTGGAATTGCTTGAACTCAGGAGGCAGAGGCTACAGTGAGCTGAGATGGTGCCACTGCACTCCAGTCTGGGGAACAGAACAAGACTCTGTCTCCAAAAAAAAAAAAAAAAAAAAAAAAATCACCTGAGGTCAGGAATTTGAGACCAGCCTGGCCAACATGGTGAAACCCCGTCTCTACTAAAAATACAAAAATTAGCCAGGCATGGTGGCAGGTGCCTGTAATCCCAGTTACTCAGGAAGCTGAAGCAGTGGAATTGCTTGAACTCAGGAGGCAGAGGCTACAGTGAGCTGAGATGGTGCCACTGCACTCCAGTCTGGGGAACAGAACAAGACTCTGTCTCCAAAAAAAAAAAAAAGTTTCAAATCCTAGTTCTACCACATATTAGCTATACAGTCTTGGGTAAGTTACTTATTCTCTCTGCACCTTGGCTTTCCTCATCAGTAAAATGGGGATAATAACACTGCTTTCCTCCCAGAGAGTTGTGATAAAGATTACAAATAAGTTGATATATGTGCATGTATACACAACTATATTATCTATCTTACTTATCAACAGTGTCTGACATATAATCAATACTGTATCAGTGCTACATATTATTACATTTAAAAGATATTTTTAGCTTAGACAACATGGTAAGACCCAGCCTCTATTAAAAAATTTTTTTTAAAAGCACAAAAATTAGCTGGGCATGTGTTGGCACACGCCTGTAGCCCCAGTTACTTGGGAGGCTGAGGCGGGAGGATTGCTTGCTTGTTCCCAGCAGGTCAAGACTGCAGTGAGCTGTGATTGTGTCACTGCACTCCACCTGGGTGACAGAGCAGCAAGACTCTGTCTTTAAAAAAAAAAAAAGAAAGAAAGAAAGAAAAAAGTCCAAATTAGAGGGACACTTCTGCTACTACTTTACTGATTATTAAGAAGTCAGTGAGATCCAGCCAGAACAATCTTTTCTGTCAAGCTACTACAAGCCGATGTTTGCTGGAACTAATTAGGTGAAATCATGGAGCGAGTGAGGCAGCAGCAACCACGTGTGTTTTTTTCCCCACTGTCTTCCGCATTGGTTTCTCTCCCATGGGTGATCCACTTTCCTTTCTGCTTATCTAAGGTTTAATATTAGAGCACTGTACCTTCTCCATCAACCCACCCTCTCCCCAGAAAAAAAAAATCCCATGTTTCAGCCATTTCCAGACCCTCTCTTCCTGATCAAAATGTATGTGTACCATGACCCTTCTTTTAGGGTCCTGCTTTCTTCTTGGCAATGGTTGCTTGCTCCATGCTGATATATACATGTAGATGGTTTTGTGCATTCTTTCTTACAGAAAACACATACAGTTGTGGCCAAAAATACCTACATCCAAAAGAATGGGTCCAATTTGAGAATTTCTAGAACCTTGATAGGGGTACAGTTAAAGGTGCCTTTCCGTGCCTTACATAAGATTAGCTCTAACAGTGAACCAGTGAGTTCAGCTAGGGCCAGCCCACAGACCCTCTCCTGTTTCCATAGTGGGGCAGCCTGAGAAAGGGGCAACTGAAAAAGACAGGAAGGAAGGAGACAAGAGAGAAAGAGCCTAGGAGGTTTGTAAGAAAAATAACGAGGCTTACGGATGAGTGGTTAAGGAAAGAGGTCATTTTATTTCACTTTCTCTGGCTGATTGGCTGTTCCATTTGCACAGCTTGGGCAGCCATTGTGCTAACAACAATTGATTAACAATAATGGTATCAACAATCCTTAAGGATGTTGAAAGGCACACCATATCCACATGGTGAACCTCCTCTTCCCTCATTTTGAAAAGATAATTTTTCCTGGGCATCAATCACCTGCTTGTTTCTTAAATAAACAGTACAACAGTACAGCAAGCAAAACAGAGGATGAGGCTATTTTTGTTCTTAAAGCCATCACCCCTCTTGAAGACCAATTTAGTTTTGGTTCCAGAGTTGCTGGGTAGAGGAACATGTGTATATAGGAGTGTCTGTGGTGTGTTTGTACCTATTTGAGTAGGAAATAGTGTGGCAGAATGATTCCACAAGGTGAAACAAATAGAAATGGGTATTTAATTAAGCTGTCTAATAAAGAGCAGAGGTTGGTTACTTTGGCCACATTCCTTATTTAACTTGACTTATATTTATACAACAAAAATATCTAAAAATGGTTATTTTGAAAGCCCAGTGACTGTAGCATTTCCATGGAAACACAGCAAGGAAAGAGAATTCCGTGATGACAATTTCTGCAGGGCAGGTGCTACAAATGCCATGTTCCTGGACAAAAAGAATGAGGACTTGGGTCAATGCTTCTCCCAAACTTGCCCTAGCTCTCCAGACCAGAAAACAAAGCTGGCTGCCCTCTTGGCTCCAGGCAAAAAGAATGTATTTAAGTTCAGCACAATTTGAACTAGTAGTGGAGGCTCTGGATCTATAAGAAAGTCCCAAGTACATGTTTGTCGCCTTTCTTTTTTGAGTAACTCTTCTGTATAAGTAGGGATGAATAGTTCTGCTTTTGAAAAATAACATTTATTGGATAGTTCCTGATTATAAATTTAAAATATCATTGAAGAAATCTTGCAAAACAAACAAACAAAAAAGCCAAAAAATTACATCTCCTATAACATTCTTAAATTCTTGGTATATTTACTTCTGGTCCTTATTCTATGTGTTATTGAAATTGTGTTATACTGGATATACAGTTTTTATAATTATACCACAAGCTCTTCCTCATGTCATTAATCATCTTTGGCAATGTGATTTAGAATGACTGTGTAATATTTTACTATATAAATGCACTATGATTTGTTTAACGAAATCACCCAGTGTGAAACATTTAGATGGTCTCTAATTATTCAAGATTATGACTAACACTGTGATGAAATAGTTAGACATTTTTAACCCTCTAGGTTCCTACAATAAATAAAGAATTCATGAGGCCAATAGGATTAAGCAGACTTGAATTTGCAGAAGAAATGAGCCTGGAGGTTATCTTTTTATACCTTCCTCCTGTTTCCTCTCTGATCCTAATTAGAGTAAATCTTTTGATGTGGAAATTTGGCAAAAGTAAAATTACAAACTTTAGCCTGGGGAGTCATAGGAAGTCTAGGTTAAATCATTTATGAAGGTGGATATTCAGTTCCCACTTAGAAATCTCCTACAAAAGGGGCTTTCATTCCATGAAAATTACAGACTATGATGACATTCTGTTAGAAATTGGCACCAAGGCAGAAACTCTGCAAATTATTATAGGAAGGAAGAAATGGAGGAAGGAAAGAAAGAAGGAGGAAGATAGCCATAGTGAGACAGAAATGATTTACAACGATATTTATCAGCAGTACCGAAGGCCACTTTAGCAATGCTGAGCAGATTTTCCTTCTATTCACTCTACTCACAGTAAGAGGGAAAAGCAACCACGGCAACTCAAAATTCCCTAACAGACTACTAATCCTGTCTTGAATAAAAAGCCAGAACTTTGCCTATAGAGTCAAAAGCGAATGAACTCAGGATCAAATAGGACCCATAGTTAGGGATGTTTGAGAGGTGATGAGTCTTGAGAGGTATTAAACAGAGTACGCAAAAATCAAACCACAGGAGTTCTTTCATGAGACCATTCAAGGATGCTCATTTCTGCCCCCCTAATAATCCATTTCTGCCTGCTATATATAGGTCCTGAAGGAAAGTTCCCATCAGCAAGTTAGATTCCCCACCAAGCCCCCCTTATTTACAATATCTGGAGAGCTCAAATCAAAGAACTGCAATAGATTAAAATGTGATTGAAGAAACTCTTCTCTCATTTTTCTTCTTTTTCTTTTACTTTTGTTAGGAGAGACTGGCTTCCCATTGTCAAGTAAACCCATTTATTCAATATTTATTCAGCACCTCTATGTATCAGACACAGTAGTATCTGTATCTACATATCTAATATCACATGTGTACTATACATATGAGCACTCCCAATTTAGTGAAGGAGAAAATCACAGCTCAGTGTGACCATGGCACCACTGACGGAGGTATATACAGTGCTCTGCTCTTGTCTGGGTGAAAGTTGCAAGCACCCGGGAAGAAGTTCAAGGAAAAATAAATAATGTCTAAGTTGAGCTTTAAGTTCCTTATTAAGCCTACTTTAAAGAAACACTAAGAAAAATGTGGGAGGAAGTTTCCTACTAGGAAAAAATGAGTGTTAGTATTGTACTACTTCATTTTGTAATAGTCATCCTCATAATTATTACAAAGCAACAGAGATTAAGAGCAATTCTCCCAAAGGCATGAAGCATAAAAAAAAAAGATCTGGAAATCAGACCTACCTGGCATCCAAGATCTTGCTGTACTTAGTGTGTGGGAACATTTGCATGTGTGTGTACACATATATGTGCATGTGTATACATATACATGTACATATACACGTATGTGCATGTATACATACACACACACCTTATTTTCTACGCTGCCTTGCAAATCACTTAAAGGGGACCTCATACAGACTGGTTTGGATGGGAAAGTGACCAAGAGGGAACATGCAGATACAAAGTCCCACTGCATGTCCCCTGGGAACAGCTCCTCTGTGACAGTCACTCAAAATGTTGCTTTTCTGTCCATCCTGAAAAAAATAAAATAAAATCTGTATGATCAGAGAGTTGTAGATGTCTTGAATGGAATGAGCCTCACAACCACAAACCCCTTTGTATCCAGGCAGGGCTGCTCCAAATTTCTCTCATATTTTGGGACTGAGGAGAAAGAGACTATGCAATTTCCTGATAGCCTCCTGTTTGAATGAATTCTCTGATGGAAAAAAAAAATTCATTCAAGTCTCTGTTTATTAGCCTTTATATAAAAGTCTTTGTGGCAAAGGAGAAAAAAGCATGGCCATTAGAGACAGAAAGACCTGGGGTCAATTTCTGTAGTTACTACAACCTAGCTATAAAATCATGGGCAAATTATTAATTTTTCTGAACTTTGGTTTTCCCATTTGTAAAACTGGAATTTTAAAAAACGAGAATTGTCATGGCTATGAACTAGATAGCTAGATAGCCTAGTACATAGTTTGTGCTAAATAAATTTCAGTTCTTTCTCTTTCTTCACCTGCTCCCTGCATCACACCATTCCTTCTAGTAGTATTTCACATGAATGTGACTTTATAGCTGAGTTCCAGTGAGGAAACAAGTCTCAGGTTCAAACAGGACCAAGCTTAGCAAGATTTTAGAGATATCCGGGAAAACAATAGTCAATAACTCCCTGACTATTCCTGTCTCCCACACCTCCAATCCTGACAACACTGTGTATTTCTCAGCCAAGATCTGTCCTACCCATTAAGCCCCTGATTTGGGGTTTAGAAATGTAAAAAAGAAAAATAAAAGTAAGGAGAAGGAAGAACAGAGGAGATAGAAAAGAAAAACACAAGAGTGCAGGTCATAGGAAGACAGGTAAAATCTCTGCTGTACTACTGAGAAAGTCTGTAACCTTCAAAAAGTTATTTTCTGAGGCTTAGTCTCCTCCTTTAAAAATGTGTTTAATAAAATCGATATCATAAGATTATCATCAAGGTTACATGAGATGGTATATGCATCTGGCAAGTAATAGGTGTCCATTCAAAAACGCATGTAATATATTTTGAGTGCTTATAATAAACCAAATCTTAGGCTCGGTAAATCACCTATACTACTTCAGCTTAATTGTTATTATTATTATTTCTTATCATTATCAACAGCAAATAAAGAAGACGAGAAGAAGAATGGAATCTTGGATTCACATTAGAACCTTAAGGGGCCTTAGAGCCACCAACTCCAACTGCATAATTTTATAGATAAGGAAACCCAAGGCCAGGGACATAGTGACTTGCACAAGCTCATATGGTTCTTTAGCAGCAGAATCTGGTCTAGAATCCCAGCCTTCTAGCTCTGTGTATAGAAGGTGAGAGATGTAGCTAGAGGAATTCCTGAGAGCCATGGTCACTCTTTTGGGAGTGGCAGTTCCATGGAAACTGACCCTGGTCCACCACTTCTCCATGCAGCCAGCACTGCCACAGCCCTCATGAGGAACATGACTCCTGTTCATTCATACTCCATTCCATCACCCACAGGCTCATAATTAAAAGGAATACACATGCCTTTGGTTTCTGAGACTTTCATTGACAATTGGGTGAGCCACTACCAAGCAGAGAACCAGGCAGGAAACCCTGGATTAATGCTAATCCCCTTGCTTTATAGACACTCATCAGAGAGTGGCTGCAGGTCCTGCAGAGAGGAAGCAAATCCAGCTTCAGGGAGCTTGCCAGCCCTTCATCTGCCTGGGGAATCTCAGTTGAGAGAACACTATCTTTTCATGTTTTTCTCTGATAGGCACTGCAATGGTTTACATTCATTCCCTCAGTGTCAGAAAAAGCTGGGAAGCCGTAACAACCAAGATTCTTAATGCATTCCCAATATTAAAATTCAACTTAATTAAGTAGGGCTAATTTTTTTTCCTGAGCAGCAATCAAACTTTAATTAATACTCTATTACAGGGAATTCCTGGGAGGGGACACAAGCACGCATACACCTAATGAGTTCATCTGCCAAGGGTGTTATTACAGATGATGCTAAATGGGCCTCCTTACTGGCCACTTATTCAATTTCAGCATGTCCCATGTTAAGCAGAAATGAAAAGCAATCATAGGTTTGCAACCATCTTCCTCTCTATGGGGCCCCTCTGCTCTTGCAGCAGCTTAACATAATCTATCCTTCCTTTTCCTTTCTCCACTTGGTGAATTATTCAGGCTGGGTTTCAAGCCCAGCCAGCTTCCTTGGTAGAGGGCATCTCAGTCCCCCTTCTTTCAGTGCGTGTCACTCCACATTCAGGCACAGTGAGGACCAACTTTAATATCACCCTGCCACAGACCTCATTAAGAAGATTAAATCCCCTGTTAAAAAAAAAAATAAAAACACAGAAAAAACACAACTGTAAACTCTACATGTTCCTTGCTGGTAGCAAAGATACCTGATCAAAGTTCTGTAGGACTCTCATTTCTGACAGGAAACAGCAACCAAGAGAAACTGGGTGTGGAGTAGGAAAAGAGTCTGTGATCCTCTTACATTTCTTCTTGCAATGACTATTGCTATATCAGGGATTCCCACATGTCTCCAGCTGCAGATTGCATGCTCTAGTAGATGCCCCCAAAACCACCTGTCTCCATGACCCCCTTTCCTCACTGGATACTATGGGAGGAAATTTTGCCCCACTCTGAGAGACCTAAATGCAGGCTATCAGGAACGAATTGTTAATATTACCAAAGTTAGGAAGTTAGTAACCTCCAGACTACCCAGGACCCTGGTCAGACTTTCAGGGCCATTTTACTAGGAAGCCGACCTAATCCTAGCAGGACCGAATGCCCTCTCTCCACTAGCTCCCCTTACCTCTTTAGTGTGTGTGTGGAAGGAGACAGACATGTCCAGGAGAAGCTTCCGCTGCTCCACCCTGCGCACGAAGTCTTGGATGCGCACCTCCAGGTGTCGAGCTGCCTTGTAGATCTCCTCCGGGTCACATTCCCCCGTCTGAGCCAACTGCTCCGCTGCTTCTAGGAGCTTGTCCGCATTGGTGTACGTATTCTGCCAGCAACAACAGTGAGGCAAAGTCAAGTTGCAGTAGCGACTTCCAGCAGCCCACCCTGGGGCTCCCCCGAGCTGAAGCGGAGGGGCGTGGGCGCTGAGCCGACAGCTCCCTGATCTGGCACTGAGGCGCAGTTTGCGGAGCTGGCACGCCGCCTCTCAGCAAGCTAGCAGCCTGCCTGGCTGCTCTGCACAGGCGGGCACCAGCGAGGTGCCTCATCCACCCCTGGGATTTCTCAGAGGTGCAGTGTCCCTGGAAAGAAGTGGGGAGAGCCTAGAGAACCTCCATACCCCAGCTGTTCCCAATCCCCTACCTTCAAGAAAACCCATCACTGCCCTCACATCTCAGGCTGTAACTGTCAGGATCAGAAATAGCACACCCACAAAGACAGTCTGTATTTCTATGTGAGAACACCAGAAAAACTAACTGGGAGACTTGCTTTGCTTTTCTCCTCAAGTTCCCTGTAACTACTGGTGTTTATCTTTTTGGAACAGAGCTATTTCTTTGGAGGGGAAGGGATCAGCAACTCTAGGGAGCTGACAAAAGGCAGTGGCCACAGTCAGAGGGAGGAGATGCAGGCTACTCCCTGCGGGACCAGGGAATGTTTGCAGGAAGGTTGGGGAGGAGTCTGTTGATTTTGTTTATCATAAGCTACTGCATACACACACGCGCACACACAGTTGTCCAACCCCCCATCTGTACACACCATGGTATTCTCCAGAGCATTTTAAAAGGCAACCAACTTGTAATTACTATTCATCAGGATGGGAGCCACTGCCTTTAGAATTGTTACTACATTATTTGCCACAGATACAACTTTTCCTCAGCAGGCTTCTCATTTTGAAAGCCTCCTGATATGTCCTGACTTACAGCTGGTGACTCAGGTGTACATATATTTCTTAGTATCCCTAGAGTCGGCACAAAACTCTAGAGTAGGGAACAAGCAGAGCAGTCAGCATCAAACACAAAGTGAGTGGAGAATTGAAATGGATTCGTGAGCAATGACTCTCTGGTGCTTTGTTTTGCTTATGGAGACAGGGTCTCCGAGTCTGTAAGGAGTGTTTTGGACTCACTTGAAGACCTGGGTGCTATGGACTGAATTGTACCCCCCACTCAAATTCACATATTCCCAATATCTCAGAATGTGACCTTCCTTGGAAACAAGATAATTGTAGATGTAATTAGTTATGTTAAGTTCAAGTCATGCTATAGTAGGATAGATCCCTAATCCAATATGACTGGTGTCCCTATTTAAAAAAAAAAAAAATGCCATGTGAAGAGACAGACATGCACACAGGGAGAATGCCATGTGAAGATGAACGAAGAAATTGGGAGATGTATATACAAGGCTAAGAACGCAAAAGACTGCCAGAAAACTGCCAAAAGTTGAGAAAAAGGCACAGGGCAGATTTCTCCCTCATATTCCTCAGAAAGAACTAACTCTGCTGGCACTTTGATCTCAAATGTCTAGCTTCCAGAACTGTAAGAAAAGAAGTTGTTATCTAAGTCACAGTCTCGTGGTGCTTTGTTACGACAGCCCTAGGAAACTGAGACTCTAGGGTTGAAACTTTCAGAGGCTGTGGAGCCAGCCTCTTAATTGTACTGGTATAGGACTGGGGAAGATGGGCAGGCAAACACTTGTCTTGACTTCTAGAAATTTGGAGAGAGGCCCCAGGGGATCCATAAGGAATGCTGCTTGAAAAGCAACTTCCCAAGGTAAACATCATTGCAATGCTGGTGAGACTGGGTTGAAAAAGAGAAAAAGTCATTTACATTGTCCCAATGCTTCCAAGACAGGGTTGAAAAAGAGGAAAAATCACTTGGCCCCAACTGGGAAATTCATGGAAAAACAGCAGCTTCATATGAGGAAAGGAGCTTTGCCACTGGGTTAAGCCAGGGTACCTCAATTCTGGAAAGCAGATGAAGGAAGTCATCCATTCATGAGAGACATGCAGGGAGACAAGGGGAATGACAGGCAAGGGTAGACCTCTAGGGCTGTGGGTCAGGTTAAAGAAAGCTCTTGTGGGATTGCCCACAATTTCTAGTCTATATGCCCACAGCTGATGGGAGAGAGGTATTTTAGGAATCCCTCAAATTGTCCACCTTAAATCCTAGGGAATCTCAGGATTCCCCCCGCCCCTGCTCCCCCAAAACCCCTAGAGATTGTAACTTTACATTCTGTAGACAATAAATAAAAATTTGTGGCAAAGTCAAAGTGAGCTTGCTAGCAGATTAGGTTTGGGACCAATAAGAGATAAATAAAAAGCCAAACTGAAGTGTCTACTACATGTAAGGTGATCAATTTGTCCCAGTTTGCCCAGGACTTTCCTGGTTTTAGCATAGAAATTCCTGTGTCCCAGAAATCCCCTCAGTTCTGGGAAAACTGGGATGGCTGATCGCCACAATACATATCCAATACTGTAAGTATCCCAAAAGTACAGATAAATATATAATGTATTTTGTCTCAAAGAAGAATAAAATCATTCTTGAGAGAAATAACATGACAATACATAAGATGGGGCAAGCAACAAACTAATAGATAATTAGGGGTTACAATTTCTTGATATGATATAGATGCTGAAGAAAAGGAGTAAAACTGAGAATAATAGTAGCTAATAATTATTACATATTTTGCACATGACAAAGATTGTTCTAAAGGATTTTATGCATGCTATCCCCTTTAATCCTCACAATAACCTTATGAAGTTGATGTAGCCATCATACCCATTTTACAGATGAAGAAACTGAGGTACAAAGAATTTCTGGCCAAAGTCACATGGCTAGTAAGTGGCAGAACCAGGATTAAAACCCTGTTGGCAGGCTTCAGAGCCCAAGCAACAACCCATTAAACTACCCTGCCTCTATAAAGAATATAGGCAGGAAACTGAGGATGGGTAGGATTTAGCAGAGAAGGAGAAGGGCTTCTCATAAGCAAGCCTGTCTTCTTTTTGCACCCAGGGTACTCTATATTTATCCCACCCCACAGCCATCATCATACTTTATAGTAACAATGTGTCTCCATGGTATCTCCCTACTGGTCTGTGAGCCCCTTAAAGGCAGGTTCCGTGTCTCATTCATCCTTGGTTCCCCCATGCCAAGAGCTGTGGCTGGTATGCTATAGGCATTTACTAAATGTTTGTTGAATAAAGAAGACACAAATGAGTAGGCCTGTTTGAATAAGTTGAGTCAACCTAAAATTGGAGAGTGGCAGAAAATCAGGTTGGATACCTCAGTGAAGAGCTATAAGATAGATACATTTTATGGAGAGAATGGAACAATAAAGACAGGTGGGAAGGCAATGGGGTCAGCGTTAAAGCTGAGCTCTCAGCTTTGTCTCTGCCCAGCTCTCTTCCCTATTACTAGCAGAAAAGAGCTTCTAAAATTCAGACACAATCACAACTGTCTTCTACTTAAAACTGTTCAGTGGCTTCCCACTGCCTTTAGGGTAAAATGTCTTGACACGGTGTGCAACGCCCTTCTTCACCTGACACTTTTTCCCTTCAGCTTCAACCTATATCACTTTCCTACAAACAGCCTAGGAAGTAAATTATTTGCATCCCCCAAAACTCACTGCACTGAATCTTGCCTCTGTGCCTTTACACATATTCTTCTTCAGCCTGAGATGCCCGTCCCTTCACTCTTGTACTTGACCAACTCTTATTTACTCTTTAAGACCCAGCTAGGGCACTGCTTCTTCCAGGAACTCCACCCTCATATCCTCTTCTCTCCCAAGGCTAGCTTATATGCCCTCCTCTGGACTCCTAGAGTGATTTATACCAACCCTCTCCATGGTACCTGCCACTTTGTAGTGCAAATGTTTGTCTTTCTCATCTCCTTGGGGCAGATAATGTCTCTCATCTCTTTCCCTCAGTGTATGGCACCTAGTAAGTGCTCCATAAATATTTAGTAAATGAATGAATGAATTAAAGAAGATATCAACCACCACCAACCTTTTTTTTTTTTTTTTTTTTTTTTTTTGAGACGGAGTCTCGCTCTGTCGCCCAGGCTGGAGTGCAGTGGTGCGATCTCGGCTCACTGCAATCTCCGCCTCCTGGGTTCACGCCATTCTCCTGCCTCAGCCTCCCAAGTAGCTGGGACTACAGGCACCTGCCACCTCGCCCGGCTAGTTTTTTGTATTTTTTTTTAGTAGAGACGGGGTTTCACCGTGTTAGCCAGGATAGTCTCGATCTCCTGACCTCATGATTTGCCCGTCTCGGCCTCCCAAAGTGCTGGGATTGCAGGCTTGAGTCACCGCGCCCGGCCACCAATCTTAATATTCAACCCTCGCTCCTCATCAACTACCTGGTACAAGACATTACATGATAGAATTCATGTTCAATGTTCAATTTTATTTGGTATATCCTACCTCCTGGCACAGCCTTGAAATAGAAATATGTATGGAAAATATCAACTAAAGTATTACCAAAGCAATACTTCGATTCTTGTCAATACCCCCAAATTGGGACAAGGATCACAACCGGTTTCTGCTCATTTTCTGACCAAATCAGCAACAGCTTTTGACCCAGGACCACAGTCTGACCTTGCTCTGAACATATTTCCTAGGCATTCTTTGGTTTCCCAGCTTCCTAGTCTCTGCCTTGGGCTTGACGCCTTATTGAAATGGGTTATGAGTGCTCGTATATAGATCCCTCAGCTGTTGGAGCTTTCATGTAGGACCTGTGGTAGACAAAGCCCCTGATTCAGAGATATGGGCCACACTGATGGCTGCAGTTCCTGTTCTTCCCTCTCCAACACCCCATGACTGTGTCAACCAGGTACGATGCCCTAGATAATTCAGCCCTTAATTCTAATCTAAACACTCTGCTGAAGCCTCGGCCCATTACTTTTAAATTTTCTCCCCAGGAAAGAAACAGAACATTCTAGGATAATTTGTCTCTAACAGGAATTTCAGCAATACAGGTATGTTTTCAGATTCCCTGGGCTGAAGCAGAGAAGCAGGAAGCAGGCTTTCTAAAGGCAAGGGGTGGGAAAGACAGTGAATAAAAACACTCTAGAATCAAGAGGCTACTTCCTTGGTAATACGAAGTGAGACTCTTGGCTTTATGTCCTGGGAGTGAGGAAGGATGAGGCCTGAAAGTCACCCTTACTATTCAAAAGAGGCAAGGTAGATTGAAGAATGAGACTACCAGAGGACCAGGAGAAAATCCCCCTCACAGTGAGCATTTTTTTTCGGGCCAGCATGGCTGAAACCAGTAGGTAATGAGATGAAAGGAAAAAAAAATACATACGCATTGAAGACAAAGGAGACACAAAAGCATAGGCATTGGGGAGGGCAGCAATCAAGGTAACACCCAAAACCTTACATCTGAATAGTACTTTACAGCTTACAAATCTCTTTCACCTTCCTTCCTTACCCTCTCTGGGGCAGATCTGCAAAGAATCCATGTGTGAGGAAACTACCTGAGGCTAGAGAAAGAACCATCTGAAAGAATTAGAGATAACAGTGCCTAGCACTCACACAGTTAGAAATAGCACTTGCTCCCACCAGTCAGCATGGAAAACCTCATGATTAATGGGATGTTGGATGGAGTACCCAGAAGGGTCAGAAGGGTAAATAAGTAGACTTAGAATGAGAACGGCTCTGGTCTTGCCTAGTACATTTTAAGAGAAAGACCTGAACAGATCAATTTTTTTTCCATGTAACTTTATTGTGTCTCAGAATGAAGCTTAAGAATATTTATAGGAATACAGAAATATCCACAACTGACCAGGTAAAACTCATGATGTCTGGTATCTAGTAAAAAACTAACAGGCGGCCGGGCGCGGTGGCTCAAGCCTGTAATCCCAGCACTTTGGGAGGCCGAGACGGGCGGATCACGAGGTCAGGAGATCGAGACCATCCTGGCTAACACGGTGAAACCCCGTCTCTACTAAAAAAATACAAAAAACTAGCCGGGCGACGTGGCGGGCGCCTGTAGTCCCAGCTACTCGGGAGGCTGAGGCGGGAGAATGGCGTAAACCCGGGAGGCAAGCTTGCAGTGAGCTGAGATCCGGCCACTGCACTCCAGCCTGGGCGACAAAGCGAGACTCTGTCTCAAAAAAAAAAAAAAAAAAAAAAAAAAAAAAAAAAAACTAACAGGCATGCACATAATCAGGAAAATCTCACCTATGAGAAGGAGAAAAATCAATCAATGAAAACTCACCCAGAACTGAAATAGATGTTAAGATTAGCAGACAAGTATTTTAAAATGGTTATTATAATTGTATTTCATATGTTCAGATAGTTAAGAAATAAAAAAAATTTTAAAAACCCTTTGTACTTCTAAAGATGAAAACCATTAGACTGTATTAACAGTAGGTTAGGCTTTGCAGAAGATAAAAGGACTGAACTTGAAAACTGCAATAGTAACTATTTAAACTAAAATACTGAGAGAAAAAATAAATTTTAAAAACAAAGCATCTGTGAGCTATGGAAGAACTTCAGACAGGTCAATATCCATGTAATTGAGATTCCCTAGGAGAAGAGGAGGGTATTAGAAAAGATACCTAAAGAAATAATGACCAGCCAGGCGCGGTGGCTCAAGCCTGTAATCCCAGCACTTTGGGAGGCCAAGACGGGCGGATCATGAGGTCAGGAGATCGAGACCATCCTGGCTAACACGGTGAAACCCCGTCTCTACTAAAATACAAAACTAGCCGGGCGAAGTGGCGGGCGCCTGTAGTCCCAGCTACTCGGGAGGCTGAGGCAGGAGAATGGCGTAAACCCGGGAGGCGGAGCTTGCAGTGAGCTGAGATCCGGCCACTGCACTCCAGCCCCCAGCCCTGGCGACAGAGTGAGACTCTGCCTCAAAAAAAAAAAAAAGAAATAATGACCAAGAAGTTTTCAAATATAACAAAAACTATAAATCCAAGAAACCCATCAAACCTTCAACACAAGAAACACAAAGAAAACTACACCAAGGAACATAAAAGTAAAATAAACTGGCAAAAAAGGGAAAGAAAAGAAAATCTTTAAACTAGACAGAGGAAAAAAGTACAAGCTATATACAGAGGAACAAAGATAAGGATGACGGCAGACTTGTTATTGGAAACAGTGCAAGCAAAAAGACAGTAGAGCAACATCTTCAAAGTACTAAAAGAAAAAAACAAAAAACAAAAAGCAAACCTGGGAATTCTGTGCCCAGCACAAATATTTTCAAAAACAAAAGCGAAATAAAGACTTTTTCAGATATACAAAGACGAAAGAATTCTTCACTAGCAGATATGCAAGACAAGAAATGTTAAAAGAAGTCCTTCAGGAAGAAGGAAAATGGTATCAGATGGAAATACAGATCCATACGCAGGAATCAAGAGCATGGAAATACTACATGGGTAAATAAGGTTTAAAAACTAATGATAACAATGTAGTATGGGATTTATGGTACATATATAAGTAAGATAAGTTAAAATACTATAAATCCTAAGGCAATCATTAAAATAATAAAAAGTTATAGTTTATCAGCCAACAAAGGAAGTCAAACAGGATCATAAAATACTAAATTAATCCAAAAGGCAAAACGGGGCAAAAGCAACAGATGCAACAAATAGAAAAAAAAAAAAAACAAGGTGGTAGATTTAAATCCAAACATATCAGCAATCACATTAAATATAAATTGTCTAAATAACACAATCAAAAGGCAGAGATTGTCAGATTAGATAAAAAAGCAAGTTCCAATTATATGCTGTCTATAAGGAATGCACTATAAGTACAAAGACACCAAGCAGGGTAAGAGTAAAATAATAGAAAAAGATATAGCATGATAACACTAGCCAAAAAAAGCTGGGTGGCTATATTCATATCAGACATAGTAGATTGCAGAGTGAATAACATTACCAGGAAAAAATGAATAATATTATCATTTGATAATGATCAAGGGGTCAATTCATCAAGAGGATATAATAACCCTAAACATTTATGCATCTATCAACAAAAGTTCAAAATATGTAAAGACTGATTAAACCCACAAGGAGAAATAGAGAAATCCATAATGATAGTCAGAGATTTCCATGCCCCCTCTCAGTAATTAATAGAACAAGTAGATAGGAAATTTGTAAGGATATAGATTTGAACACTCTCAACCAACGTGGCCTGACATTTATAGGACATTCCACCCGCACCTCAACAGCTGAATGCATATTTTTTTCAAGTGCTCACAGAATATTTACCAAGATAAACCATATTCTCAGCCATAGAGTCTCAACAAATTTAAAGAGATGCAAGTCATACAACATATTTTCTCTGACTATAATGTAATTAAATCAGAAATCAATAACAGAAATATCACCAGAATATTCACAAATTTTGGAGACTAAATAACACATTTTTTTTTTTTTTTTTTTTTTTTT